>NC_142121.1:26767500-27067500 GCF_056152115.1 Neolamprologus brichardi
AGGCACACTTGCAGTTTTATAAGATTTAGTTCAGCACAGCTGGAAAGATGTCCATGTCTTGGGAGTAGGAGACCCTCCAGAATTTTTTTAATTTAAACTCTTAAAGTGCTTTTATTTTCTTGCTCCTTTTAAAATGAGAACTGTAAGGAAACTTTAACAAACCTCCATACAAACTGCATTAAACAGCTACAAAAGCGAATGACTGTTACGCCCATAATACCAAGCTTTGCATTTTAAAAAGCAAACATGGTTCTTATAACTAAAACTAGAGCTATAGTTTCTCTTGTTTTAGCTGTGCTCACCCCACAGACTCGGAGAGCCGTTCATTCTGCTGGTTTATCTCCCGCAGCTTCTTCTCCTTCCCCTGATTATCTTCCTGTCTCTTGCTTAATTCTTCCTGCAGAGACACTCGGGCTCGTTCCAGCTGCTGCTCCAGACCCGACACCTGCAGGCAGAGAGTACCAACAACAACATACACTCTGATTTGAATTATTGTTATTCCCTATCAATAAAAATAAACAGCAAACTGTTACAATTTTACAAGCCGTATAAATCAGGAGATGCATTAGAAAAGATACTTAAAAATAAAAGTTATCGATGAAACGTGTCTAAGAAAAGGTCTGAATATTAGGGTACAGTCACTTTTCTGTTTGTTCTGAAGCTGTGTAATCTTTAGCATTTTCCATACATTCAACTAAAAATATGACAATAACTCTAAACGTACCACTTATAAATACAAAGCATAAATTTCAATAAAACAAGTATGCAAAATGCATTTTTTTCCCCAAGTTTACCTTCTAAGTGAGAAGGTTTTTGCTCCGTCTTAGCTCACCTGCCTGTGCAGCTGGCTTTGGCTCTCCTCCAGCTCAGAAACTCGAGCGCTGCTCTCTGTGAGCATGGTCTGCTGCTGCTGGAGAGAAAGCTGCAGCTGCAGGTTCTCCTCACTGGAGCTCTGACAAACCAGAGTGGTGCTGTGAAGCTTCTCCTGCAGAGAGGACACCTAAAAAGTAGGGAAGGAGTGGAGAACATGTGCCTCAGAAGTGGGTTTTGGATGAATTTGCATGAGTTTTCCTGCATTGTTACCAACACTGTACCTTCTCCTTGTTCCTCTCCAGCTCGGTCTCGTAGTTCTTCTTCATCTCTTCTATCTGCTGCAGGTATGAGTTCATCTCTTTTCTGCATGCTGACAGAGACGACTGCAGCTCACACACCTGGTGTAGAAACATATTGGTAACTGCAGTTGTTGATGTGGTTTGATTCCTGGCTTGTTCTAGAAGTTCATGTCCAGTAAACCAAATCTGTTATCAGTGTTATTTGTACACACCTTGGCTGCAGAGCGAGCTGCCTGCTCTTTGAAACTCTGGAGAAACTCCTCGTTCTGTCTGACTTCCACCTGCTTCTCCTGAAAATAATACAATTTCAAGTTTTTCATTCATAAACAGCATATGTACTGTGATGCATGTCTATTAAATGGTTCTCCGACTTCTACTGTATACATGTCTTCTTCTGAAACAGAGGATGCATCTGTGGTCTTATGCTACAAGTGTTCTGACCTGTGTGAGCTGATCTAGAGAGTTCTGCAGCAACAGAGCTGTTCTCTGAGCCTCGTCTCGCTCCCTCTGGAGGGAACTCAACTCCTGCTCCATCTCTGCCACCCGAGGCTGAACCTCTTCCAGAGACAACTGCAGCTGCAGGAGACAGAAAATAATCTTACTACAAGGAATATTACAGTGCAGATTATCTCCATCTTTCCTCTTCTTTACCCTTTGGTTGCAGCACATTTAATATTACGCAGTATGATTAAATTCATAATACAGAGGTAAAAGACAAAGCTGTAGATCACCATTTGTATTCTTTGTTGCTGCTCTGTGAATTGGTGAGAATGAGACTGCTGACACTTTTCCAGAGACTGCTGATGCTCTCGTTGCTTTTTGGTCAGCAGTGACTGGTAATGCTGGACGCTGCTGGTCTTCTCCTTTAATCAAAATGAAAAAAGAACCAAAGTGTGATTTGCCGTTGACTTTCTAAAAGTAGAAAAACTACATTCGAATCATAACCGCGTACCTGTAATTGAGTCTCCAGCTCAGTGTTTTTCAGTGCAGCCAGACTGTAGGCTGAAGTCTTCTCCTGTAACTGCTTTTCCAGTGCGGCAACTCGTGCCTTTTTCTTCTTTAACTGAGTTCAACAGAGACAGTTAATCTGTAAGTAACAGTCATGACTTTTGAAACTTGGAACAAAAGCTTACTGAGCTATAAAACTCGCTGTACACTTTACAATCTAGTGATTTATTACCTAAATACTATACTATAAAATACTATACTGTACCCTTTGGTACATTTGGCTTGAGTTGTTCCAATAAAAAAATCAGTAAGTAGAAACAATACTGTATGTGCTACACTGCTGTTAGCACTGGTGTGTGTGTGGAAACATAAGAAAAAGTGTGTTACCTCTTTCTCGGTGTCTGTGGCTTGTTTGAGTTTGTCCAGCAGCTCTGTGTGGAGGCTCTGGTAGTGGGAGGCTCTCTGGGCCATGGAGCTCTGCAGGGAGGAGATTTCCTCCTGGGCCCTGCTCAGACGATCCTGAAGCCGCTCGATCAGGTTGCTCTGTTTCAGCCGCTCAGCTTCCTTTGACTGCAGCACTCGCGTGAGCTGCTGGTAGCCCTCACCTGCCGGGATTAACAGAGAGGACTGCAGTCGATGCCTTTTTCTTTTTTCTGTTTTTTTTAGGCATTTTTATAGATAGATAAATATTGGAATTTATTTTTAGCTTTACATTCCTTTTAAAACATCAAATCATTAACTAGTTCATAATTTATTCATTATACTTTGTTTTTAGTCACTCCCTTTAAGGGTTCACCACAGAGGATCGTCTGGCTCCATCTCATCCTAAACCCTAGCATCCTCTCCTCTCTGCATGTCCTCCTTCACTACACCCACAAGCTTTACTCTTTTTATTTTTTAGATTAAATAATTTCAGAGGCTGGTTTTAAACTCTTGCATCTTTAAACTACATACACGAAGTGCAAAGAAGAATGCAGAACAAATCTTTCTCTCAAATAAACTGTTAATAATCAACAAATAATTTCCCTTTCAGTTTGAAAAAAAGAAGATGAAGAGTATGTTGCAAGTATGAACTGATTAATCTGATTGAGCCTACCTGGCTTTAGCTTCATCAGGTGTGCAGCTCCCGTATAGTCCACTGGGGGCAACATGCAAGGACTGGCACAGATTTGTCCCAAAGTACCCTTTAAGAAAAAGTGTGACAACAGTAACCATGTGTTTGTTTTGCACGATCAGCCATAAAGGGCGACTTGTTTTGAGGAAGCAAATAAAATAATCACGTAGCACAACCTTGATTCAAAAACTGGGTAAGAACACAAACGACACACACAGACGTCTCCCCACCTCTCGCAGATGCAGCAGGGCCAGTATGGCCTCCAAGCCGGCCAGCTCTGTCTGGCTCTGCTGAGCCTCTTTCTGGCTCTGGGCGACCTTCTGCTCCTGGCTGTGGGTCACAGCCCGCAGGTCTTCCAGTTCCCTGCGCAAAGAGGCCACATCCCTGCACTCTGCACCTCGCTCCATAAGCTGCCGCTCCAGGTGCGAAGCTTTATGTCCAGCCTCTTCGATTTGGGCTTGGAGGCTAGCAGCCGCAGCCTTAAACTGTTTCACCTCCTCCGTCAGCTGACTGTGAGATAGACGAGGAGAAACGATGCAGATTAAACATGCTATACAAGCACACAGAAATGTCCTTATAAAATACAAAATCATACCTTTTATGATTATTAGAAATCCTGCAAGCAATCAAAGAACTTCATAACAATGCAGTTAAATTAAAAGTACCTAATTGTCTGTCTGTGTTCTGCCTTCTCCCTCTCCAGCTCCTCTTTCTCTCGGTCACACTCTATGAGACTTCCTTTTAGTTTGTTTTCACTCGCCATCACCTGAAAACCACAAATCAAAACATATTTCTGATGTTAACATGCAAGTAAAACTGTGTTTTTTAGTTTAAATCAATCAATATTTCAATAAACACACCCTTTTAAGCTTAATGGAAATTGTAGCCTTATAATCTTTGAAGGCTTCTTTGAGCTTCTCTGCATTTTCAAGTGCTTGATTCCTCTGTTGCTCTGCCCTGCAAGCCATGGTGTTGCACATGCGTTAGTAAAATACAGTAAATAATTCAACTAAACATAAGATGTTAAAAATGTGATGCCCAGTACAGACAGTCATACAGACAAAACACACTGTACCAGATTATTTTCTTTTATTTTCACTCATATTTTAAACTGTACTGATTGAAATCATGAGCAGAGCTGAGCCTGGATATAAGCCCACCGTTTTCCTAACGCCGTCTTGTTTTCCAGCTCCTCCCTGAGTGTGCTCAGCTCTTCAGTAAGAGTCGCTACCACAATGTCGCTGTGAGCTGCAGCTTCCTGACAACACTCTGCCCTCAGCTCTGCTGCCCTGGGAAACACAGACAATACAGGTTATGCTATTAATGCCAAAATTAAAGGCACAGTTTCAAGAAACAAAAGGCAAACGTAATAAGTAAATCTTGAAAAGCTCGAATAAAGAGCCACATTTCCACCCAGAGTGAACTTGATCTTTTGGGGACCTTTTTTAAGAAACTGAAAGGTTCCAGCTTGACTTACTAAAAAGTAAATAGAAACAGAATGCAATGATTTGCATACTTATAAACCCATATTCTATTTTATTAACAATAAAAAACAAATTACATCTTTAAACTGAGAAAATCTACATATTTGAGAAAAATATTAGCTCATTTTGAATTTGATGGCAGCAGTAAGTCTAAAAAAAAAAAACTTGGGACATGGTCATGTGTACCACTGTGTAGCAACCCCCTTCTTTAACAACAGTCTGGAAACATATGGAAACTGAGGAGACCGGCTGGACTTTTAGGAGAGGAATGTTGTCCTGTTTGTTCTCATCTTTGCCTGTTCCAATTTGTTCTAGTTTTCATTTCACGATGCTCCAAATGTCTCCTGAAATATGCAAAGCCTTCCCTTCTAGATGGGAGCATATGTTGCTCTACAACCTGTATATACACCTTTCAGCACTGACGGTGCCTTTCCAGATGTGCAAGCTGTTAATTTCACAGCCTCTGATCCACCTCCATACATTCAAAGATGCCTTTTGATGGCTTTACCTGACCGCAAACAGTTTTCCACTTTTTGTTAGTCCATTTGATGAAATATTCACAGTCTCACAACTTTACATTAAGGAACATTATTCTGAAATTCATCCACAATTTGTAGATTATGTTTTTGTTTTGTTTTGTTTTTTCAGACTGGTGAACCTCGGCTTCTCTTTTTATGCCCAATCATGTTACACACCTGCTCCCAACTAAACTGATTGTAAAATGTTCCTCCAGCTGTTTCTTTTCACTTACTTTTCCACCCATTTGTTGCACGCATTCCAATTTTTTTCAGATGTGCTGCTGCCATCAAATTCAAAATGAGCTAATATTTTTCATAAAAATCACTTTAAATGCTTAAGCTATGTTTTTTTATGTTCTGTTAAGAATAAAAACCTTGTGGATATTTCAGTCAATGACATACTTAAGTTCTTTGGCCTGAGCCTCCAGCTCCACTTCAAGCTGACGAATCTGTTCACTCATGACCACCACATTGTTGTGAACCCCAGCCCTAGGGCCCCTGAGGTAGACCTGCAAACGAACACAGATAACCCATGTATACACTTTCTGCTAGTTATTACGGGAGACTTGTCATATCATATTTGACATTTCAAGGAAAAAGCCACTGAAATCTAACACTAATTTAACACTACATTCATCTGCAGCAGACTAACCCACAGTCTTTAAAGATTTAACAAGCTCCACTTAAAAAAAATAATAAAATTAAAAATCACATGTGTAATATTATACCTGAGACTTGGAGGTAGCCTGCATTGCATCCAGGTCACTGATGAGCTGCTCATCCTGCAGAGCCAGACAGGCGTTTTCCTGCCGCACACAGCCAACCTTCTTCCTCGAAGCAGAAATGGACTCCATCTCTACAGAACAACTGTTGAATGATGCATGCTACAAACAAAGGCATAACACAGGAGTGGATGAGAAACTTTTTTTTTTTACCCTAGAGCTGCTATGTAACACTAGATCTGCTCATTTTTTGAACAAATTACTCAGTTTTACGTGTACAGAAAATATAGACCACTAACCAGCCCACACCTGGGTAGTCACCCTTTATGCAAACAAAACCAGCCCACAAAATAGTTTCTCTCATTTATGCCTGAGCGAACAATTACCGAATTCATGGACGTGCATACCTTTATACAGCATGTAACATAGTCCGATGTGACAGGTAATGTGTAAATGATATTCAAACACTTTTTTTCTTAGTGGTTCACTCACAAATAACTCCATTGCCCTTTACCGTTGACTTGGAGGAGGTTGGACCTACCAGCAACAATCCGTCTCTCAGCCGTCCCACAAGATATTATAACATCAGGCAGCCAGGACGGAACCTGTTCATCACCACGGCCATCTGACTGACTGTAGACCAGCGAGAGGAAACCAAGAGAAGGGGGTGGACGGCTCGAAAACAGAATCATACTACCTATTTGCAGGTTTCTGTTGCAAAAAACACCAACTACAGGTTGGGTCTCTGTGATTACTCACCTCAGCTTCTGTGTAGGCTGAGCTCCCTCAAACCGATTAGCTCTTTGATGTCAAACATCAGACTATTACCGGGTGCATATTTAGCTTTCCGGCGCTGAAGCAACATTTACCGCTTGTGTGAACGGTTGAAAAGCTCCAGAAGACCTTTAACTTCATCAGCATGTGGCCATGTTTTAAGTATCCGAGGCTACACCAGCACAACTACGCTCGCTAAATGTAAACAGGGTTGCTAGATGGATCAACAGGTGGCTAACTCCTCAACCTTATCACTGTTTTCACAGCAAAAAGCCACCAAACGACCCACAGACAGCATTAACCTTTTAACTAAAAATTTACTTTTTATTGTTCTTGCGCTATAAAAGCATAACATACGAATTTATCGTTTCTACTGTGACAAATCTTTACATGTTACCCAATGCAGTTGCAATGAAGAAGGTATCCAAAACAGTTTGTAATTCCTAGTCTCCGCCTACAACTAACAACCAACCTTGCTATTGGGTAATACTGAGTTGCCTGTGAATTGATTGGTGAAGAGGGATAGCCGCGAACAACGGCGCGTGTGGTGTGCCAAAAAGTGATTTCCAATGTTTCTGTGTATTTTTTATGTGTAATATCTTTACGTATGTTCGTAAATAGACTTCGGTGAACAGGGTTTACAAAGGGGTTATACATAGAATTAGTTGAATATAGTTGTATCTTTACAACTCTGTGTATTGTACTTACATTATAACCAATCCTTTATCCCCACTTAAAATATTTTTACAGAACCATTGTAATATTTGCTGCCATTTCTGCTGTCCTCTTGGCGAGCTTACTCTTACAAAATACATTTTTAATGTTAATGAGATTTTTTTTTAACTGCATAAATAAAGGTTATATAAAAGTCACTGTCAAAAACTGATTGGGGCTTGCCCCTTGGCAGCTCCACTGTGGCCTCTCCTTCTCACAGGAACTGCCAACAGAGCAGGTATGAATGTTGCCTGATTGGACATACACAACTCACAAGTTCCTGGCTCTCACGGTTCCTGTGTAGCGGGTTTCCATCGCGGGTTGCACTGAGGACAGGGGACTGTGCCTCACTGCCCTCCCCTTCTCGGAGAAACCCTTCTACAAAACAGTCGAGACAGGAACTTTTTATAGATTTTTTTTTTTAATTGAAATTTTCTGTTCTACAATACAAACAAATGTTTGAACACCCTCACATTCACACACCCATCCATACATCAAACCTGCCTACATTATATTCAAATGTAGAAATTAGCATAATTCTCACAGTAATACAAAAATACAAGGAATTAGGATAAACAAGATTCTTCCCTTTCTCTCCTTTCCTTCTTCTTTTCCTTCTTCCTCATAAAGGTCCTTCACCTCCAATCCCTAAAATATCCATATATGGCTTCCACATATTCACAAAGCCCCATTATTTGCCCTTGGCAATATATGTTAGTTTTTCCAGGCCTAGAGAGTCTGCAATTTCCTTCTTCCAGAGTTCCGTGGAGGGAGCATCCATACTCTTCCAACATAGTGCAATGGCTCTTCTGGCTTGAAGTGGTCCATAGTCCAGCAATTTCGTTTGTTTTTCCAGTTGCTTAAATTCCCTTGGGTATATTCCAAGTACACAGAGTTTACCTTTTAAAGAGATTTTTACCTTAAACACTTCAGACAGACATTTGATAACATCTTTCCAAAATTCCTAGATTTTAGGACATTCCCATAAACATTTAGTACAGATGTCTGGAATATCATTGGACATATGATAAAGCTTGGCAGGTGTTATATAGGTTATATATAGGTTATTGTTGGTTCCAGTCATTTTTATCCATGTCCTCTTGGATCTCCCTTCTCCAAGCATCCAGCTTATCTGCTGCTGAGTCTTTGGAGGAAAGCATCAATAAATTATAATATATAGAGAGAAAACCTTTTCCCTTTGTATTCTTAACACATACCTCCTTTTGTTAATGGTGGAATTCGGCAATCTTTTGCAGTTTTGATGACAAATTATTTTTAAAGTGCTTTGGGGGTGTTAAATGTTTTTCACATAACTGATCAAATGTGAGCAACATGCTGTCTGCATATAGGTCTTTAACTTTTTGAATACCTTTATTTTTCCATATTTTAAATCCTCCATCATTTTCACGAGGCGTAAACTTTTCATTTCTCCAAATAGGGGTAAGATGGCGCCGCCATTGCGTGCAATAGGTCGGCAGCCTTATGAAATTTCCCCTTGTGGGACAAATAAAGGTATATCAAATCAAATCAAATATCAAATTGCGAAAGCGATGGAGGATCGCCCACATGTTTATGTGCTGCATGCCAAAATTATAATTGTATTATTCATGAAAGGGTTCTTTATATTCTTTTTAATGTCTTAGTGTCTGAAGAATATAGAAAAGTGTGTAAGGGAAGAAATTTGCTCAATGTCAACCCAGGCTGGCGGTGTTGTTGGGCAAAAATAATGGGTGGCTGATGTTAGTTGGGCAGCCATATAATAGCATCTGAGGTTGGGGACTTGGAAACCTCCTCTTTCATAGGGCAAGTAAAGTAGTTTTAAGCGGAGTCTTGCCTTCCTATTATTCCAAATAAATTGGTTAAATAGTTTGTTTAAAATGTAAAAAAAAATGAAGTTGGTAGAGGCAACGGAAGTGTTTGGAAATAATACAAAAATGTTGGTAAAATTGTCATTTTTAGGATATTTATCTGGCCTATCATAGATACAGGCAGGTTTATCCAACGGTTTAGCGTTTCTGTGACATCTTCTTACAAGGGGATCATAAATGATTGAGGTTATGTCCTTGAGGCTTGGGGTAATCATAATGCCTACATATCTAAACCCTGTTGTAGTTGTTTTAAATGGGGTGGCCACAACAGACTGCCTTCTTTCTTTCTCATTAAGAAACATTTATTCTGATTTCGAATTGTTAATTTTGTATCCTGAAAATTCTCCAATTTTTTTTCAAACCTCATCTGATGACAGATATGTATACATATATACACATATAAAGATTAAGTTTTGGGGCTTTTTTAAAATCTCAGAAGGAGAGAGGTACAGTGGGACTCCCTCTCACCTCCCACCCCTCGGCGGCCCCACTGTGCCCTCTCCTTCTGACAGGAACTGCCTACAAAGCAGGTATGAATGATGCCTGAGTGGACATACACAACTCACAAGTACCTGGCTGTCACGGATCCTGTGCACAGAGTTTCCATCGTGGTTTGCGCCGAGGGGGACGACGACTGTGCCTCACTGGCACAGTCCCCGCCCCCCAAACTGTTGGATAAACCTGCCTGTATCTATGATAGGTCAGATAAATATCTTAAAAATAACAATTTTACCAACATTTTTATATTATTTCCAAACACTTCCGTTGCCTCTACCAACTTCATTTTTTTTTACATTTTAAACAAACTATTTAACCAATTTATTTGAAATAATGGGAAGGCAAGGCTCCGCTTAAAACTACTTTACTTGCCCTATGAAAGAGGAGGTCTCCAAGTCCCCAACCTCTGATGATATTATATGGCTGCCCAACTAACATCGGCCACTCATTATTTTTGCCCAACAACACCTTCAGCCTGGGTTGACATTGAGCAAAAATATTTCTGAATCAACTTTGAATCAATTATAGAAATCAGTGGCGATACCCAGCCCTAGTTACCACAGGCGAACCTCAAAGTGGAGCTAGCTCTGAGAAATAAAGCAGACAAGAGGACAGTGCACGTGAGCTCTCTCTCGCTGTATATTTTATAAATACCTTTTTAGACACTCGTGGTCCTGCCGTGAGTGCACACGTGGTGGTTAGACATGAGAAACAGGACAGTTGAAAATATCAGACTTTATTAATCCTTTAACAAAACAGGTTTTCAAAAATCACATCAACCTATGTAATGATGTATAAAAATGTAATAAGAAAAATCTCAAAAGACAAAGCAGACATTACATGTATGTTCTTTGGCTACAGAAGCCTGCTGGAAGCCAGTGGTAGCAACATGTCGGCTGAGACACTGAGTAGAGAGTAGCTTGAAATACACTGACTATACCCCTACAAAGAAGACATGTCAGTGTCTGTGTGTTTTAACGAAAGCAGAAACATCTCCAAAAAGAGATACCAACTGAATACTCACCTATTGCAATGATATACAGCATTTTATATTCCAGTGATTGTGTTATGACCCAGTTTAAAACAAGTAGGTTTTGCAACAGACCACAAATGAGACTTATCAAAAACTTACATATGGAAATATGGTCAAAAGTAATGACACATGGAGGGTCGTCTTAAAAATAAAATAAAAATATATATATATATAAAATAAAATACTGATGAGCAACACTATGAGAACAACTTACACTAAATCCTCCTACCTATGCATTGCAGTGACATTTTTGGGGCATATCCTGAGTGTGTAGACCACAAGGTGAACTTGACATGTAAGCAAAAAAAACAAAACAAAAAACCCAAGTGCAATGTTTTTTGTTGTACACACGCATGCACACACACGGACGCACACGCACGCACACAAAACTGAGAGCCTGAGTCAAATGATCATAACGATGAACTTTCCTTCTGTTGAGTCATGCGGTCCAGTTAAATACGCAAACAGCTTTAACAAGGACTAACATGCATAGGGAACAATTCTGAACTCCTGGTGGGTATATAACATTCATTTTATGCAGGATTTTTATTTTACTATCAGACAAAATTAAAAAACAAAAAACAAGTTAGGTTCTTTAATTCAAATCAAAACACTTTAAAAAGGAGATTTATGTAAACAAAAACAAAGTGACACAATTTACCAAGGACGCCCTTATATATGGGCTTGTGAATTTTAGAGATTAACTAATACGAATCCCACGCTTGAATTTAAACTATTAGGAGTAGACAAATACATTTTAAAAAATTGAGAACGTTACCATACATGACAAATACTGCCTTGTATAAGCTGAAATGATCCAACTGTTACTGAAAATGAGCTGGCGACCTAACGGATATTCCATCAACTTGATGTGTGAAGTGAATCCATGATTAAAATAACAAAAAAACTGCCCCGCTGAACAGAAAAGTCAAGAGACAGAACAAGTAGAAAGGGTAATAATCAATGTAGTATACTTCTATATAAAACAATAAACATTTGCAGCAGCACATCTCTTTTGCTTCGAGTTTCTCCTTAACCGCTCACAAACGAGCACACTTTCCAACACAGAGCTGAACGACATGCCTGCCAAAGGCACTGAGAGGTACTCGTAGCTGGGACTAGAGAGAGACGGGGCACGACTGTGGGTGCAGATTATTATTTACCTCATTTGGTGGTGGTGGTGGTGGGGTGGGGGGAAGGGGGAAAAAAAGCATTAGTTAATAAAACTTCCCCCTCTTTCTCTTATCCTCCAAGATAACACTTAAAGATATTATTTGAAAAAAAAAATAATACAAGGTTACAGTTATTATTAACGTGTCTTGAAATGAAAGCATATCACTGGATTAAGCACAATAACAGATCACTGAAAGCCTACAGGTGCAGTATACAGATCACTAAATTGCATCTGAATAAAGGGGCAGTTCTCTGTAAACACTCAAACCTGTGAGTTGAAAAACGCTGTGCTATTGTGACACAACCTTGTGCTGTCCATGAAACTGTTTAAACACATATACGGTGTGTATAACTGTAAAAGTCACCCTGGACTGGACTGAACCAGAAGGCTTTACAGTAAGCAGAACTTGCTCCTGTCCAAACTAAATAAAGGCATATAATCAGTTAATGCTCTGAATACACACGTCCTCAGCACAGACATAAACGTCCCACGGGTGCTGGTGAAAAGTTAGAAGTGACGAGCGACATGTGAAAAACCTACGAGGCAGTGACTCCTTCCCACTCCACCAGGTACTGCACCTTGCCATCAAGGGTGACCCGTCTGGCCAGGACTTTGTACTTCTCCCCGCAGGCCAGACGTCCCGCTGCTCCAAAATAGTTGCTGATGGAGCTCTTTAGGTGGGTGAGCTGGCTGTTGGGGTCCATGCCGTGAATTATGTCTGCAGAGTGAAGCCCTGGGAGGGAGCTCAACAACTCTGTGGCTGAGGGGTGTGGGTCTGCGTAGCTGGGAGGGGGGATGTCTGGGGTGGGGGGCTGGGGGACCCTCCGTGGCCGTCCACGTTTCCGTTTTAAAGGTGGAGGGGAAACAGGCATGATGGGGGCTGCTGTACGTGTCTTGCTGGAGCTGCAGAGGCTGGAGGGTGTTTGATAGGAAAAAGAGGAAGTTAAAAAAAATGCTGTTAATTCAAAGAGCAACAATAAAAAACAGACTACAGAAAATTAGGAAAACAAGACTTTAAGGTCTACAGCCATGCAAGTCTGAGTTTGTACCCAGCACAATTCTACTTTCAGTGCAGAGCAAACATCAGGCAGGCATACCTGGACTGTCTTGAAATGCTAGTTGAGGTAGTTTCTGAAGTGCTCAGGGCGCCGATGGATTCCACATCTGAAGTTTTTAAAGACAGCAGAGACCTGTCACTCCTGGTGGTTCGGGGGAAGATAAAAGATTAAAACATTATGGTTCTTGTTATGTTACAGTGAATCAAGCAAATCAAAGAATAAACACATTGTGTTTGTGATTGATAATTCAATTTGCTTTTGCCCGACTCTTCACCCTAACAAAGCTGAACAGTTCTGATTGCTTTAGAACTACAGTTTATAATTGCCTACTTACTTGACAGATGTAAAGTGATCCAAAGCATGGGGCTCTAACGGTGGCGGTTTCCTGATTTCCTGTCAAAGCAAAGGAAAAAAACCCAAAAAGATGGTTTCTTCTCATATAACACCAACAGTAAATGTCTAACACCTATACAAAATAACAGTGCAAAAATACCCATCCCTCCATGGACACACCCCAGCTCACGCCCACTAAGACACACACATGCACACGCGCACACACAAACACACCTGGGACGAGGGCTCACTGGAGCGTTGTGGTTTAGCCAGAGTCTCCAGAGAGCGTGCTCCTTGCTTCCTCTTTTTTTTCTTCTTTTTCTTCTTCTTCTTCTCTGTGCCATTGGTAAGAGCACTGGGACTTCTAGAGCAACAACAAACATTCAGAACAGTTTTACATATAAAGGCAGTTGTGCCTGAAATAACAGTGAAACTGTTAGGCAGTTCATGTGTTATGTCAACTGTTAGGACACCCGTGAAAATCATCTCAAAAAAGGGAAATTCATCTATAGATAGGAGAAAATTCTTAGCCACCCTATGAAATTTGGAAAACTTTGTTTTTGTTTATTTTATTTTTTTTAAACAGAGCAAGAACTTTTCAAACACATTTCTAAACATATTTTCTTTAGAAATTAATAAGAGAATGATTTCAGGTAAAAAAAACAACAAAAAAACAACAACACCCCACTGCTGTGCAGTGATCAGATATCAATATGTCGAATTCAATAATGTAAAATCTAAGCAGTTGAAGGTAACTTGTGGTGTTCCTCAGGGCTCTGTGCTGGGCCCTAAATTATTTATATTATACATAAATGACATATGTAGCATTTCCAAACTGTTAAAATGTGTATTGTTTGCTGATGATACCACTCTGTATTGCTCAGGTAAAAACCTAGAACAGCTTCTGACTACAGCGGAAAAGGAGTTAAATATATTAAAAAACTGGTTTGATGTAAATAAGTTATCATTAAATATAAAGAAAACAAAATTGATTATTTTTGGCACTAGACAAATGAAAAATGTATCTAAAATCAGGGTTAATGGAATTGAAATTGAAAGAGTGTACGAAAATAAATTTCTTGGAGTGATAATTGATGATAAGCTGAGTTGGAAGTCTCATATAAACCATGTGAAAACAAAAATGTCAAAAACCATTGCTATTCTCTATAAAACAAAGCATGTCCTGAACAAAAAATCATTATACACACACTCTATTGTACTCTGTTGCTTCCATATATGACTTACTGTCTGGAGATATGGGGTAATGCATATAAAACGAACACTCTTCCTATTTTCAAGTTGCAAAAAAGAGCTATAAGAATTATAAACCAATCAAACTATATAGAACCAACTAACATTTTGTTTATTAATCTGAATACCCTGAAATTTTATGATTTAGTTGAATATAAAATGGCACAGATAATGTATAAAGCACATAATAACTTGCTTTGCCCCAGTACTCAGAAGCTGTTCAAAGTCAGAGAGAGTCAATATGACTTAAGGGGAACAGATTTCTTTAAAAAAAACAAGATAAGGACAAATATAAAGCAGAGATGTGTTTCTGTTAGAGGAGTTAACCTGTGGAATAGTTATGACAGTGATTTAAAAAGGTGTAGTTCATTTTCCTTGTTTAAAAATATGTTTAAAAATAGAGTATTAGAAAAATATATATATCAAGAATGAAAAGAGCAAAAAAAAAAAAAAACAAAAACAAAAAACAGAAAACCTCTTGATTCTTTTGCTTTGATGTAGTTACTTACTAAGGTGGTGGTGTTTTTTCTTGTTTGTTTGTTTTGTTTTTGCTTTGTTTGCCTTCTCTCACCCCAACCGGTCGCAGCAGATGGCCGCCCCTCCCTGAGCCGGGTTCTGCCGGAGGTTTCTTCCTGTTAAAAGGGAGTTTTTCCTTCCCACTGTCGCCAAAGTGCTTGCTCATAGGGGGTCATATGATTGTTGGGCTTTTCTCTCTGTATCTATGAAGCGCCTTGAGGCGACATTTGTTGTGATTTGGCGCTATATAAATGAAATTGAATTGAATTTTATTATTTGCTTCGAGCCCTGTGTACAGGAGCTGCATGCTAAAAGATCTTTTGTTAAAAGGGTTGGCGTAATAAGCAAATGCTTCAGCCAATACCTTTTGATTAGCCTTGTCTCATGCTTTCTTGCTTTGTGGTAAATCTTTGTTCTGTCTTCACTGAGATATTTGAATGCTAATCAATAAACATATCAAACAAACAATCAACTCTGTAATGCTCAATTTTGTAAAAACCAAGTTATAACTGTGGGTTATCTTCCAGTTTACACACCGTACAAAACCTTTGGTGAGGATTTGAGCTTCACTTGAGAACGAATCATGCCAAAAGCAAAAGAAATCAGTTTAGACTTGAGAAAAAGAATTCATCCTCACAAAGAAGGAAACGGATATTCAAAATTATCACAGCGTTTCCAAGTATCAAGAACTGGAGTGAGAAGTACCATTAAGAAATTCAAAGAGCCAATCAGTACAGAACAAGCCTGGCAGAGGTAGGAAATGAAAGATTTCAACAACTTTGGAAAGAAAACTAGTGAGAGATGTGTCTGACGACTCTAGAACAACTGCCAAGACACGAGTGCATGACTTGGCCAAATCAGAAATTGTAGTCTCAACGAAGATGATCACTGGAACCCTGCAAGGTTTCAGACCAAGAAGAACTCCACTTTTGCAGAACAGACACTTTCAAGACAAACTGAATTACGCCAAGCACAAGTTGGAGAAAGTTGCATCCTTTGGTCAGATTATATTAAACTAGAGCTCTTTGACCACAGAGATGCTGCTTATTTATGGAGAGAAGGGAGAGGCACAGAACCCTAAGAACACTGTCCCCACAGTGAAACGTGGAGGTGGAAGTTTTATGTCGTGGGGATTTTTCAGTGTGTCTGGATCTGGGTTTCACATCAAGGTCAAAGCAATAAGGAAGGAAGGAAGATGTGAAGATTTTGAAAGAAATCCTCAAGCAGTCAGCAGCAAAAACTGGCTCTTTGCTTTGTCTTCCAACATGTCAACGACCCACAACATATGTTGCTCTTGGTAAAGAACGACCTCTACAAGACCAAAATGAGCTTTACTGACTGGCCTGTACAAAGCTCCGACTTGAATCCCACTGAAAATCTGTGTGGTGAACTAAAGACTAACATCCATTTGAGAAGACAATCAAATCTGGAGGCGCTTAAGAGATTTAAGATTGGGCTGGGATTGCTCAGGAGTTGTGTGCAAGACTTGTTGAAAACAACAACAACTACTGCATGCTGTTATCAAGCAAAAGAAGGATAACTGAATATTAGCAACAGGGAGGCTAATATCAATCCTGCTAATTTTGGTGACATAGTCTTGTTTCATGTGCAAAGAAGAATAATTTCATTTGGAAAATCTATGTTATAACTTCCTCACTCTGTTTAACAGTAGTTGGAAAATTAAATTAACAAGGTAAAGGGGCACAGCTAAAAAAGTCTAACAGTCTAGCAGCAGCTATTTCTAAATTGTGCATGTAATGATGAACTATAGAAAAACAAATAACAGGAGTTTTATTAGCAAATAATCATCTCTCTTTTACTACAGGTTGTATATAAAAGATGAAGAGGCTTCAAGGTAAAGTGGTAAAAAGTGAAGCCAACGTGAACCTGGCCATTCTTTCTGGCCAGCAGGGGGAGACTCCTGTCACTGCAAAAGATGTCACACTATATGAAAAGTGACCTTGTGGCTCTACATCTCATTTAATTTATGACTTGACTAACGATTTTCCCAACAGGTTTATATTTCAGTCACTAGTTTCAAGTCTACTAGTCAAGAATACAACATGAGATATGACATGAACAACGATCCCATTTTGAGTCAGATCAAACGTAAAGCAGCGCACAGCAACCAAGTAAATTAAAAGTAAGTACAGTATGAGTGTCCTCAACTTTTCGGTCAGCTCCTCTGAGTCTTGTTTCAAAAAACACAACGTGGCAAGGAGCACCAAACATTTTGATGCTATTTTCTGAAATAGCATCAAAATGCTATTTCAGAAACCAATGAGGGGGAGGATGTCACAACGGCTAGGTCCATCTTTTATAGACAGTCTACGGGCTTCATGGTGACATGGTGGGAAAGTAGGGCTTTATGAAACAGGTACTGTATAGCTCTTGTTACAAGGTGTAGTTAACACTTTAACAGTAAATAAGGTGTTAAATAAACATTTTCATTGAGAAAAAAGGGGAAAAAAAAACTACCTAGGTAACTTTAGTGCCTGCATTTGACTTATGTGTCACTTCTATTGCACTATAATACTACTGCTGCTGCTGCTACCACCTTAGGGCAACAGATTCACACTTCAAAATTAGCTTAGCATGTCATCAATGTCAGCACTTCACAGGAAAAAGATCATCGAAGCTGCACCCGGCAAGGTGCAATCACAGTTCAGTATTTTTTGGGCCCCATAGCGTCATAAATATCTTTATCCCAAACTTCCTTGAAAAATGGTGATACAACTTTCAGGCTTAGTCCCCCACCGCTACTCTACATTACGTGCGCTAAGCTCTTCCCACCAGACAAGCATAATCGTTATAAGTACTAACAATAAGCAGATGCCAACTTTTTGTTTTTATTCTGAATCTCTCTTTAGATCTCCCTACATGGACCTAGCATTAATGAGTTCTATACAGGATCAGGTTAACACAGTATCCAGTGGGCACCTTTAACTTTAGGGCATCGACACGTTTCATGTCTAACCTGATGGCGGACAGTGCTTTAGTGGACTTGCATCCCTTGATGGTTATCTCATGTGAAGCCTTCTCCATCACTCTGCTGGTTGGCTCGTCACAGTTGGGGGGAACAGGAGGAAAACGGATCCTCAGGCCAAACAAGTGCTTCTTCTTCTTCACCTCCTTTCCTGACATGAACCTGGAACACGGTGAAAGGGTGGCCATGTAAAAAACATGGAGTCTGTGCAAATACTGGGAGATATTTGAGGCACTTTGATGTTGTCATCAGCATAAAGATTTTAAGAGCAGCAGATAAACTTACATGCAGCTATTATTGTTAAGCGCCTCCAGAACATTTTCATATCGCTCTGATCGTGGAGTGTTGGCAAGCTGTAGACACAGGAAAGATATTGTACAAGAAAAAACTTAAATATTTAAAAATCCAAATGGGGGCCGGGTTATTTCTATTTGGGAAATAACCCTCTACTAGGATTACCTAACAGTGTGGCTTTCAGACCACCAATCAACCTGATGCATTAAGCAGCTACAAAAAAACCAAAAACAAACAAACAAAAAAACAAAACAAAAAACACTGACTTGTGTGGCTGCCAATTCCTGACATCCTGTTCCAAATCTAACAAGTAAACATGGATGGGACATGAAATGAAATATGAATAATAGAAGAAAAAAATCTGTTGGTCTACAATTGGTCACTGGTGCATTACATAACTTATCCTTACCTCACCCAGCTGCAGCAGCTCCCAGTTATCATTGATGTACACCATCAGGTCCATTTCTGAGTCAAAGTACTTCTTCTTGTGGATCACACTCAGGTTGTAGAGGCTCAGGTGTGCGACATCCTTCCTGAAATATTTCAGTAAATACTGTTTCTTTCAGTCTGTCTTAAAAAAAAAAAATACTAATATAAAGACACCAAATATGTTTGCTGGAGTCACAAGATTTAATTACAGAGGTGGAGTAAAAGTTTATCACAGCTCTCTAGCCCAGGCGTCAAAGGTAGCAGAGCTTTTAAGAAGAAGAGTAAATGCATGCTTGTGTAATTTAATAGAATAAAAATCCAGCTGTGTGTGTCAGAGTACAAGTTCCTCTTACCAGCTGAGAGGCAGACGGCTGAGGTACTCCGGTCCACCATTGCAAACCGAACAAACAAACACATAAAACCTGAAGGCAAAAATAAAAAAAGGCCTCAGGCAACAAGAACATAATATAAAGTTTAACATAAAAACCTAGCTATGCTCTAGCTGACTGTCCACTGAGACACGTTTCTTTTTACCATTCTGTTTGTGTGCACATACTTTTTCCAAAACGTGCCTTAAAAACTGAATATTACCCAGAAGTATATTCACCATCATTTCAAGACCAATTTTAATAGGCAGCCCTTGTTCTCCAAAGCCACACTTTTGCAGGCCATCGGGGAGCAGACTTGAATACGTACAACAATACAGTCAAGATCCACTGTCGAGGGTAAACATTTACATTAGAAGCAGTAAATATGGTCACCTATCTCCGTGGAGCATTGGCATCTGTAAGCAATGGAGACAGGCTTCGTGGAACCATTGCTGACACATGTTGCACTGCAGCATCTTCAGGTACCAGCTGCAAGCAAACAGAATATGAACATTATAACTTTCGTGGACATGGGAACATTTCCATCCAAGCTCTTCACTCTTTCCAGAATATGTGAATATAATGCAACGTCACTCACTCTCCTGGACCGCCACAGTAGCAGTAGCACTGCTGGATGTTGGTTTTGTGGCCGTGGTCCCACACCAGCTCCTCCAGCACATATGGGAAGGACAGGTGTAGCTCCATGTGCTGCGGCTCCTGCTGTTCCTGCTGCAGAAAGTCTTTAGCAGACGCCCCTCTTCTGTGTGGACCACCCGTCTGCAAACCAAACAAACAAAAAACATGTTTTTCCCACCAAAATAAATACATAAAAATAAAAAAAGAAAATTTGGTAAACACATATAAAGAGGTGCTTTTTAAAGCTGGTAAGCTGTTTAGAAAATTTTTAATTTCTCCATAAATATTTGGGGATTTTTCAATAAATAAATGACCTCAGAATAGTTTAGCCTCATTCACTTAATTGGGTTTCCTAATCTTGGGACATTTTATTTTGGGATCATACAAACTTTAAAGCCTCAATCACTTTTATTCACTCCACAGCAATCTATGAAGTCTTTTATATCCACTTTGATTTACAAACAAAGCAAGTAATGCACTCTCCAAAACAGACATGTGTCATGTTAACAAACTCGTCTAAACCACCTGTTCAAGGTAAATGTTTGATGTATTTCTTCTTAAAGAAAAATCTGTACCTTAGCGAGAGAAGTGAGCTCACACTCTGAGCAAAGCCACTTGTCATCAGAGTCGATGACAGCAGCATCGATGACAGGGGAGTGACACCGCTGGTGGTAGCCTAAAACACAAATGAACACATCGGTAACGGCCAGAGATTAGAGCACAACAGATGAATAAATAAACTACTGAGACTGGCTGTTTAAATGGGTTTCAAATGTCATATAAAATAACTGTTTCTGGCTTATGTTGGAACATCAAAGACGATAAATGATACCTTGTCCACACTTGTCACAAATGACAATCTCGTTGGGTTCCTCTGAAGTTTCATCTTGGCATATGGAGCACACAATGTCATCGTCGTCGTCATCCTCATCATCTTCTTCCCCTAAACAGCAGCAAAGTCATGAAGGTAAGCAACTAAAGTTTCAGATTAATGGTGGTATGACTAGGGGTATAATTTAGAGCAGCTTTCAGTCAAACGAGATCAGAGGAGTACACCGAGTCATCACAAGAACAAAAGACATCCCTCTCACAGCAACTTTTGCTGCTGTGAGGAGGAGGACTCAAATTCACCCAGCTGAAACTAGAGGAAGGTGGCAGGGAAATATTTTACAACCTGGATAAATAAAATCCAAACTGTCTGGTTATGGGGGGTGTGGGCAAAATCGCGCTTCCATGTCCCTGAAGGTCTACACCAGGATAATAGAGAGAAGATTCTGTCTACTGACTTAACTTTTGATTCAGCAGGAACAAAGCAGCTTTCATCCTGATTGCGGACAGTTTGCTGCCTTCATCCTCCTGAGGATATTCGAGGGTGTGGGATGTTTGTAATAACTATGTGGCTTTTGTGGACCTGGAAAGGGGATTTCTATTCAAACCAATTTTTTTTTTTTTTCATGTAGCGCCAAATCGCAGCAACAGTTGCCTCATATCACTTTATCACACTCACACTGGAATAGAATTTATAATACGATTTTGACTGCATGATTCTTTGTCATACTTTTTTAATATACCCCAATTCAACTATCGCGATCAGGTTGAGGTTAAAAAATAAATAAATAAAAATTATCTCATAAATGTCACAATGCCAAGAAAAATCTTAACCAGATACTTCTCACAAATCGTTTACACTCAAATGTGACGAATGTGTCTGATCATAGCTTCTTGGTGTCTTTCATTAATGCTTTATTCATGACCCATCCCATTTAAGAATAAAAATGAAGAATAAGTTTTTCTTAACACCATAATAGCTAAAGGGGCTTAAGTGGAGCGATAGCTGCCCGTCTGCATGTTAGCAATGCGCTGCGACTGTACTGATACACTCTACAGTTAACTGTCAGTGTGAAGAGCAAGAGATAAGCAAGTCCTGGAAGAGGCAGACAGGTTTGCACAGCACAAATTGTGGATAACTGACTCCCTACCCTCTTTGCAATGGCTTACAGTATCTTTACTGCATATTATCTAGCAATTAAACTAAAATATATTGCACATTTTAAATTTCCCTTTGGGATCAATAAAGCAATTCTTATGCACCTCGAAGCCAACATTCACCTGTTTGAATATCCTTCCAAAGAACCCAAGACTTTGAACGATCCTCAAAAACCACAAAACATCGGTGCTTGTCCCGATCTATCTGAAAAACAAAACAAAGAAAGATTTACTTGTTTCCAGATGCGACAGGGGCAGATTTTGCTGTAGATGACCTATACTGATTTCAAGAGTTTTTCCGCCAACGCTCTCCACACAGTCCGTTTACCTGCATGCATCATATGCATCATCCTCACACTAACCTTTGCAATTGTTCCCAAGTAGAAAAGGCCATCTGACCACCGGGCCAGGACATCCTGTCCCTCTGAAAATCTGTCAGACATGCTGTCTTCTCCATACTCTCCCCTGGCAGAAAGGCTTGTGGGGGACAAGGACACAGCCTGCTGCTGCCGCTGCGGGGGATGAGCTCTGTGATGCACAGACAGGTGATCCACAACCCCTGAGTCTCTGAAAAACAGTGCAAGGCAAGAGAACAGAGGCAGACATGAATTTAGACTATGGAGTAAGCAGATATGGAATAAGTGCAAAGTTAATTTATGAGAATTTTTTTTTCTGCTTATTGTAAACAGATTGTAATTATTTATATGTGGTGTATTCTGATCCTTAAAAGAATACTAGTACAATTTAATGTATGTTATTGGCATTTTTCTAACTGATAACAACCAGCAGGGTAACAGTCCTGTATGTGTAGCCCTCAAACACAAGGATGCATTGTGTGCTTGCAGAAGGGCTTACAAAAGAAAGAGTGAAACATGGCATTTCCTCTCCACTGGCTTTGAACAACAGGTGATTATACTCATAATTAGTGCTAATTGTTAATTAACCACATAGTCAGGAACGTGGCTTCAATGCAATGAAAGACAAAAAACAAAAACCTAACCACCCTTTCAAAAATAAAGACCAATGTACTGAACACTTCCATTCGACTACAAGTCTCAGTGACAGCTGATACTTTGATCATACTAATAAAACATGTCATATTTCTAGCTTCTATTGCAAATGTTATTAATTTCAGATATTAAGGAACTATTGATTTTTTTTCCCTTCGCCTTTAAACCCTGTCCTCCAATGCAGGCTTTCCTTTGTTCGGATAATGAGTAGACGTGTTCAGTGCCAGCCACTTAGCAAAGATGAAAAGAGACAGCTTGGGATGCCGCTGCACGCTGATATAATGTCTTGTATATTAAATAGTAGGCAGCTGGGCGAGCTCAGCAGCGGGAATAATCCACATGCAAAGCCGTAACCCCAGCCAGGTCGCTGACCGTCGGACCCACACCCCCCCTAACGGGAGGAAAACATGACAACAATACCTCATTCGGTCACCTCCGTTTCCACAAACGACTCGTACGACAAAAATAACCGGACAGAAGAGCCGCTCTTATCCCGCTCTTCGAGCAACTGAATTCACTTCTAAAGCGTGTCTGGAAAACATGCGGGGTTTGTGGCTTCCTCAGAAAATAACAAACGGTTCATTTTCCCCAAGCAAGTTCGCCATTTTGGTTTCCCGCTGATGATCGGGGAGTGCATTATGGGAAGAGCTTAAACGACTGCTGCTGGCTGTCTGTGCCGCGACGCTCACATTTTTTTCAAACATTTGAAATTGTAGGCAGGGCATTTAGTAAGCAAAACATATCCGCCCCTTAAAGAAGCATATTTTTTATTTTTTAAATTATTTTGGTCGACGTTTTTCTGGAGATGTTATGCGTAAATGTCTGCCTAAGAGAGACGTTCTATATATAAAATATGTTTACTCAAAAACATCAGAAGTTTAACGACGCGATGTTTGATAAACTTGTGCAAAGTACGACCACGTCATGGCGCTACAACATAACATGACGCTAACAGGTAATTTTTAATCAGACCTCCTAGCCGGAAGTTATGTGTACCGTCTCCGCAATAAAACCTTTATTTTGAAGGAGGAAGCGGATGTTTGTCTTCCCCCTCCTTGCTGGCTTGACCCGCTTGTACCTCCGGAGTTTCGCAAACACGCAATATTGACTCGCCGTTATCTGCGGAGGGGATCTGACTTCGGTGAGTGGGCTTGGACAGCAGTTTTGGTCAAATTAGTTGATCACGTGTAAACTTGAAAAAAACATATCTTATTGGTAGAGTTTGCGCCTGCGCTCTGAACCTGCGTTTTTTCCCCAGCTTCAACTATGTTGCTTTGGTTGGAATTCAGCAGCTGCTGCAAAGAGAGCCCAGGCGCAGGCAAAGTGTGCCGTCAGAGCGACTCACGCCGTCAACACAAACCGACAATCTGAGCTTAAAATCGGATAACCTGTAATAATTTCCCTGTGCCCGTCGTTTGATGCTGAACACGCTTTGTCCCATGGGTTTTTGGATGATCCCCCACAGCCAGGTCCACGTCTTGAGATGATCTATTTTTGTGATGGCGAAGGGTCTGTTTCCACGGGCCTGGGTGAAAAAGTCTTTCTACTTTCAGGTAAGATTGCTACCCAGGATCTGTTGTGTGAAGCGGATTGCAGTTTAAAATGAGGTGATGCTGTGGGATTGTTTGAGCTCGCCGTGGTGCCACATCACACTGACAGCTGGCAGTAAACGGGTACCTCCTCTTGGTGCTCGGTGTGGACATCAAAATACCTGATGAATGCAAAATGCAAAATACCTGATGAATGCGGGCCTGCTCTAGAAACAATAGGATCGTTTCCCTGGCACTGCTTTGTTTTTGACTGTAAAGATGCCAGGGCTTCCACTCAGTCTTTTCCTTGCCTTCAGCAGTGCCAGGGCAGCAGTAATTCCTTTGGGCTGGGTAATAAGGGTTGAACCTTCTGATTTGAGGAGCAGCTGCCAGCAACTTCTCTCAATACAGTAAGGAGCTTATGCAAGAGGAAGAGAGTACAGGGCTGCATTTGCTCTTAAAAAGGGTAGAATGCTGTTGCATTACAATATGCACAACCGTCAGTTTAATGCAGTCTACTGAAAGCTGAAACATGTTGAGCTCAAAGTGTGAAACATGTTGGCAAGCTCAGCTCATTTCATCTGGCTATAACCAGTAACCAATTACAGTAAACAAGTGTCTCCTGTAGGCCCGTGGTTTAATTCAATGAGATCAGTTGCTACTAAGCAACATGTCATCCTGTACCTGGCGTTGTTTTTTTGAGGCCTGAGAGGACATCGATCCTAGAAGAAAAAAAGGATTTTGCATGTGTTTTCACTGTATATTGTGCATGCAGTGTGCACATTTTGCACAACAATTAGGCAAATGTGTTCTGTTTGTGGTCTACTCAAATCAGTTTCTCCCCATGTCCATGTATCTCAAACAAAAGGTCAGTGAAAAATGCAAACGGGCTCACCAATTTTAAGAAAAAGCCTCTCTAAGAACTTTCTAGGAAACCTGTATGCTCATAAAGCCACCACGGCAAAATGTGTTCCTTATTGTCTTCCAGGTAGCAAGCTTACAGGGCAGGTTTCAGCAAAGCCATCAGAGTTTACTGCAGAGCCGACATATATATGTCTCCTGGACCAAACTGTGCTGTCAGAAATCAAATAGCTCAGATGTCAAAGCCTGCTACATTTAAAAACCAGTTTAGTAAGACTTCACTAAGCACGTAAAGACACGTTTTCAATCAGGGATTATTAGCCACCTTCAGTGCGTCACGCGGGATTAGAGGCAAAAACTGAAAAGGAGAGCCAGCTGAGACGCTCTGTGGATTTCAGGTGGGATGAAATGACAGTGGCCATCACCGCAAATCCCTCTACATGATATGGGCCTTTTGTTTGGGTAACTGAGACCATCTGTTGACAGACAGTGACCCTAAAGCTTGCACTATGGATTTTGTGCTTTGTCACTTAGCTCAATCGAGCATAGGTCATTCCGCTCTCAGCACTTAGTCATTTTATTTGACTTATCTTGTTTTGTTTATTTTATTGATTTATACCTTGAGGCTGCTATACAACTGCAAAACATGTGGCGTCTCTGTCCCTGTCTTTGTGATTAGTAATATAGTAATAAACATCTTTTTGACTCTTTTTAACCCTCATACGTGGCATCAGTTAGGTTTATGCATTGTTTTCCTAGTTAAGACATTTAGTACATATCAGGTGTCATTGCAGAGGATACACTGTAAGGGACCAAAGGGTTTGATGAAAGATTAAGCTCTGTCCTGCTCAGCTTTCACACACCCCACAGACAGTTCACAGGCACGCATGACTCAAAGTCACTTGCTTGTCATGACCATGGAGGGCTGGGCTGTATCCAACCTTTAATTTCCATGTGTGCACATAGGAAATGTTAATTCCCTTTGCAGAGAGCCTTTACACATGCCAAGGCATTCAGATGTGATAGCAATGTTCACTCTTTATCCTTATTGCCATCTCTTTCGTGGAGGCCAACTGTCTATTTAGTCATCTCTTCAGGGCGCACAGTGTTTAAAAGCAAAGCGGTCGTGCAGAGGAGACATCTGTCCTGCTCTGTTAAAAAGCAGCTGCTAAAGCTCAAATAAACTCCTGTTGTTGTCAGTAACAGATTGATGAAATGCACCAAATAGAGAGACAGGTAATTTGTTATTTTCCCGTACCCTAACCTTCTTGTAGAAGTATTTTGTGAGATGCCTCAAATCTCAAAAGAATACAAATTAAGAGTAATTTGACCCTCTTTCTGTGTGTCAGTGCGGATCAGACGCTTTAATGTCTCCCACAGAGTGTATAAACCCATAACAGAGTTCTTCTGCTCTGTTTACACACTACAGTAATCATAGCACATGAAAGATAAAAAGGCTTTTGACTTGGTGCCTGCCACACTGCCAGGGTATTTTGCTGGGATTTGGAAACAGTGCTAAAGCTGAATGAGAGGCACGGCAAGCTGCCAAAACACACACGGCATAACCAGTTCCTACCATGCAATCAAAGAGAGAAGCAAAATTACTTTATCCTCCCAAGTGCAGTTACAGTCCTCGGAGGGAAGACTAACTGCAGTTTTGTTTGGGTAAAAGTCGAGGAGTGTGGCCGACGGAGGCAGTCTGACCTAAATTCTTTTCACTGCTCCACTCTGCCTTCCAACAGTCCTCTTTGCTTTATCTTTTTGCTTGCTTTTATTTAATTATTCTCTTAGTCTGTGTGCTGCCGAGAGGATCATTTCATTAACTGACTTCAGCTGTTGCTCCAGAGCAACATCAAGACCTCACAGAAGTGTCCTGTAACTTCTAATCGTAAAGTTTTCACAATTCTAGTTCGAGACTCTTTGACAAAGCCGCAGACTTTTCTGCCATAGAAGAGATGGTGAAATGTGTAGCTGTGTTGTGTGGATTGCCAGGATAGTTGGCTTAGCAACCTTTGGCCACAGTGACCAAAGAACAAATTAACGAATTATTGACACAAAAACTTCACGTTACCCCTCACAGGGACTTTTGCGATCCTCTGACTTCAGCACCACAAAATCAGTATTTACCCGCTGTAAGGAGTATATTGGCATACTAAACTAGGATTTCAAACAAGGTAAAAGTTATAGCTGCAAATCATTGCCATGTTATCGTTTTTATTGTTGCTAGAGTTACACTTTAACTTAAAGCACCACTCTTTATAAGTGTAGCCTCGCAGAGACGCAGCTATAACACTGCTATAGGTTGGTAATGAAGCAAATAGTTACTTTCTGTATGCACAGCTGGACTGTATGACTAACTTGGCATTTAACTTGATCTTTCTTCCTGTTTTCAACAACTGCAGCTGTTTTTGTTTCTGATTTGGTTAATTTCAGTTCAGTTTTTTATTCCATTAGAGGTGAAAATCACCAGATACCACATGATACAATATCATCACCATGCTTCACACAATACAATATTATTATTATATTTATCTAGTTTTGTAAACTGTGCCCTCAAAGTTGAACTTTGTCGGTGTCTGTTTTATCACAATAAGATTGGCAAGCATACCAATACTCACTAAAACCAGCCATAATTATTGTGAGATAGTCTATGGTAAATGGTAAAATGGTAAATGGCCTGTATTTGTATAGTGCTTTACTAGTCCCTAAGGAAGTCCCAAAGCGCTTTACACAACCAGTCATCCACCCATTCACACACTGGTGATGACAAGCTACATTGTAGCTACAGGGACGCACTGACAGAGGCGAGGCTGCCAGACACTGGCGCCACCGGGCCCTCTGACCACCACCAGTAGGCAACGGGTGAAGTGTCTTGCCCAAGGACAGCGACTGAGACTGTCCGAGCCGGGGCTCGAACCGGCAACCTTCCGATTACAAGGCGAACTCCCAACTCTTGAGCCACGATCGCCCACGTCTATGATTGAAAGGGACCAAGTAGGCAATTAAGTGCCTAATAATACATCAATTAACTGTGATAAATCCTTTAAAATCATGTATCTGTTGAAGTCTGCATAGACTCAAATTCATTTTTAAAAGAAATTCACATTACATTTGCATTCAGCAGCCTTCCTGTTCTATAGAAATATAACCGGCCCACAAGCAGCCAGCTGATTCAAGTCCTCTCAAATTGTGTTTACTGACAAAGACTCATTCAGACTGATGGCAGCATGTTGCCAATCTGTCTGCATTTAAAAGTGGTTGTGAATGTGCAACACCCACGAGCTCTGAGCAACCATATCATCACCACAAGTTCCAATCGGTCACAGAATGTGAAAAATGTTTTTTTATGGATCTAAAGAAGTTGTTATATTTTTAGTCCTTGACCGAGCCATTAGCTAGCTCTGAATTAGGAGGTAGCTTTGTGAAGCTAAGTGTGTCCAATGTTGGACTTTCACTTGAGCTGAGTTAATGTACGTTTGTTTGGCTAATCTCAGGATGGTCGTGCATGAGATGAGCCTTCTTCTTTGGAGTACTCCCTGAGTATTTTAATTTATTTAGTAAAATATTGATATCTGGTGTCCATGTATCGGTACAATACTGGCACCATTTTTCCCTCCCACCCTTACTATCCATCTATGAGTTCTTGGCCTCTTATCTAGATCCAGGTCACGGAAGCAACAGTCTAAGCAAAGATACCCAAACTTCCTTCTCCCCATCCACATCCTCTAGCTCTTCTGATTATTCGTGATGAAAATGTATTTGTCGCTGTAAATGTTCATTAACAGGTGAAGGAAAATGACACAAATAGTCAGTTACTGACTTTTCTAATATCAGGTTGTTTTAAAATACGCTGTTTGTAGATTTTTTTTTGTAGTTTTCTTCAGAAGTTTCACTCTGCCTGATTTTTATCACGATGGCAAATAACTGCATTAACTTTCACCGTGTCACAGAAATAACAGGACGTCTGCTCAAAGGGGCATTGTAAGACATGTGATGTGTGCATCCTGTGACTCAAGCAGTAAGCTGTTACCAGCCACAACTAAAATGGTATGTCGCGCTGTAAGAATGGGACTCCCAACTCTAAAAAACATTTTCTGGCTTAATGAGCTATTGTTGCACCTAGCAATAAACCACACAACCAGTACCTTGTTATTGGACAAGGTACTGGTTGGTACTTGTGAGAGTCCCCGACTCTCACTATAATAACCTTTTATGTGATCAAAGCTGTGTGATTAGATCAAATCCATGGTTGTCTAACATGTTAATCCAGGTAATCCCAATACAAAGAAATGCAGGTTCATAACAAAATGAACTGCCGGGACCTAGGTACTGTAGAGTTTCCAGATCTGGATCCATCAGCGCAGTTTTGTTTCAACTCTCCACTCACAGGCTCGGATCTCCTTTGTGCGGGTGAACTACCTGTTCCTGACATGGCTGACTGTGCTGGTGGGGAGCTGGGTGTTCTATGTGCAATACTCCGCCTACACAGAGCTGTGCAGAGGACACGAGTGCAAGAATGCCATTGTGAGTGACTGCAGTAGTTTAGAAGAGACCATGGTTTGAAAATTGCAAGAACTCGTCTCAGAAATCTTTGTGGCTATTAAGAAAATGTCACCCGCGTTACAATAATAATTGTGTTCCTCTTTTTTGTTAAAGTGTGATAAATACAGGAGGGGGATCATCGATGGGTCTGCTTGCAGTAGTCTGTGCGACAAGGAAACACTGTACATGGGCAGGTGTCTGTCAACACTGCCAAACAACCAGGTAGGCGACCACTGTACTTTCCATTTAGATTACTGTGTGTAAAATCTCACTGGTAGATGTCAATAGATGACTTCTGTTTTCTTAACACACCCAGTTGAAATTAACAAACCTAGCTGGTTGCTGTAGGACAAATAGGGTTAGTCAGCCAAGACAAACAAATACGTCAAATTTAGACTCTACTCCATAACTGCTGCCATGGGCCGGCATGTTTCTTCCACTATTTCTGTATATAAACATTTTTCTAAACACTGTTAGAAAACCAACACATAATAATGAATTATTAATAAAAAATTAATTAAAAAATGTGCAGTATTTTTATGTTTTTACCCTCAATGTCACCTCAAAAACTCAGGACGTTCATTTGTAATGAGTGTAGGCTGTCGGCCCCCTGTTTACCACAGCAAGCAGTCAATAGGCTAGCGGCCCACCTGTATTTACTTTGGAGGAGGCTATAAAACGTTGTGACAAGAGTCCAATACAGTCGATACAGTGGAGTTCACTTTTGACCGATGACAGTGATACTGAGTCAACTTGTTGAGGCTATCCTGGACTTTTTGTCAATAAGCACAGATTTCATTGCCACTGTTAGCCTCTGTCAGCTTCTATTAGCCTCTGTTAGCTCAGCTGGTAACTATTTTTCTTGCAGGGTATTTTTTACATTTTTTTTCTTTTGTGGAACATTTCTCTACAGCCATTTTTATACATTTAAAGAATTTGCAATTGTAGCTATTTTTTAGATTTATTAGCTCTGTAGAATCTTCTTGATGCATGCTCAATCATCCAGGTATGTAGATCTCCAAAAGTTGATTCTGTTCATCTGGATGTAGCGTTTTCAGTGGGAGAAACGTTTCATCACTCATCCAAGTGACTTCTTCAGTCTCAGCTGACTGCAGGTTTCCCCAATCTTATAAACAGTGCATTTGCATAATGACTGAAACTAGCACCACTGAAGGAACAATGGGCTGGGAGGTCAGTTCCTTCATCATAATTATGCAAATTTTCATGACCATTGATCAACAACCGCTGATCAATGGCCATGAGTACCATTCACAGAGAGTTGGGGAATGGCTGCAATCACAGCACTGTAATATGGCGAAGGATGTACCCTTACCCTTATGTGAAAAGGGAAAGACCATCTCTGAATCAAGGAGGGGGCCTAAGGACCTTTCGCCATCATACAAAGATAAGATTGGGGAAACCTGCAGTCAGCTGAGACTGAAGAAGTCACTCGGATGAGTGACGAAACGTTTCTCCCACTGAAAACGCTACATCCAGATGAACAGAATCAACTTTTGGAGACCTCTGTAGAGTATTAAAGAATTTCTTTATTCTGAGAGTGATACATGAAAAGTTTATTCTTATATGAGTTCTCATTAGCAAAGGATAAAGGTGAGTGATCGGTCAATTATCCCATTCTGCTTTTCATTAGGTATACACAGGAAGCTGGGGAGACCACGATGGGATCATCCACTGTAAGCTGGGGGAGGTTGTGCACTATGAGCTGGGTGAAGAACCAGAGCCACGGAGGGAAACCCCAGTGTTTGACAAGCCTACGAGAGGCACCTCAGTGGAGAAGTTTAAAGAGATGGTCTTTAATCACCTCAAGGTAAAAGAGGTCAAGTCATAAAAGTTGTGATGAAACTAAATCTGTGATTTAGCCTGAAACAGCTTCTCTCATTCTCTATCCACCAGTCCAAGCTTGGAGAACACGCGAACCTTGCTAGCCTCGTCAGCCAAATCCTCTCTGTCGCCGATGGCAACAGGGATGGACGGGTGTCACTGCCAGAAGCCCGTTCTACTTGGGCCCTCCTGCAAATGGATGAGGTATCATAAGTTCATAATAATATAATTAACAGTGGAGAACAGTTTTCTGAGGCTTGATGTTAAGGCACTTTCGTGCTCTGTTCTCTGAGGTGCTGCTGGGTCTGCTGCTCCAGGACAGAGGACACACTCCTCGTCTCATCGGCTACTGCGGGGATCTCTACATGACGGAGCGTGTTCCCTATGGACCCCTGTACGGTTTATCTCTGCCTTGGCCTCTGGTTTCTTGGGTTCCTAGTGGTTTGCAGCGCTCCATGGACCAGTGGTTCACCCCCTCCTGGCCTCGCAAAGCTAAGATCTCCATGGGCCTGCTGGAGCTCGTGGAGGACATCTTTCACGGCACCTACGGGAGCTTTCTGATCTGCGACCTCGCTGCGGCACACTTTGGTTACACTGACCGCCATGAGCTCCGTCTCACTAACACCCAAGCAGTGGTTTCCGAGGAGGAGTTCAGGCGCACCATGCGAGCACTGAAGTGCGAAACAGATGCCGACTGCATTTACGGGGCAGACTGCCACACATCCTGCGATTTGTCAGAGAGGCGATGCAGGGAGGAGCCATTCAGGCCAAACTTGGCGAAGGCTTGCGAAGCGCTGAAGGACTACCTCCTGCGGGGGGCGCCGTCAGAGATGAGAGAGGAGCTCGAGAGGCAGCTGTACGCCTGCATGGCTCTCAAAGGTAATGCTGGACAGATGAACATGGAGCACTCACTTATCCTCAACAACCTGAAAGCCCTGCTGTGGAAACAGATCTCGCACACCAAGGACTCATGACAAGGAGGGGAAGTCCCTCTGAAGGAGGAAATGGGTATAAAATAGGCTGTGATGTAAGAGTAGCAAACTTACTAAAGTCATTGTTAACTAACACTTAGGAACGGTCACACATATGGATGAAGCTGGAGGCCGGAAAAATTTATTTTAAATGATTAAATGACTGCATGTTACCGTCAGTCACGCTCATAGAAACACACATTGTGTATTGTATTGTTCACTACAGTGGAATGTCATGATAGCACTGCTGAAAAAAAAAATACTTGTAGTTTTTACTGAAAGTCTCAAAAGCCGAGAGACTGAATTGCTGTTTTTGCCACAAAAAATCATGCTGATGAGTGCGCACTACGCTGGTAAAATAATGATTGTGAAATCAATGAACATCAATACCACAATTTCATATTAAAACCTAGAACTTGAGGGAGTTTAGGATAAGGGTGGACTTTTAACAAAGGACTTAAACCGACCTAAAAACCCAAACTGTGCTGTAGTGTCTAAACAAGAGTTTTCACATATTTCTACTCATTCGGTGGACGATCAGCACTTCTAGAAACATAACTAAATCTACACAGAAGCAAAAATAAATCATAGTTCTTATGTGCGTTATCATGAAAGAATGTGTCACCAAGTGCAACAGTGCATGCGTTTCATACAATTGTCAAAAAGTCGGGACTATACACTGGATGTCCTTCCTGACGCAATCCTACAGGGATTTGTGTCGATCTTTCACTCGTTAGCCAAATGTGCAAAGCATTATACTGTGGAGCTACTAATTGCAGTAGAGGAGACCAGCGCAGATGCTGTAATTTTATATACCAGATGTTTTAAATGGGTGACAGGTCTTGAATCCATGCAGGTTAGTTCTATGTAGCCCGCTGTTTAAATGCACATAGAATGGAGTTTGGCGTCATCTGAGATAAGCAAGGCCTTTGTAGGGAAAACCTGGGAATAATGTTCAGCATTAATGGTGCCTTCACAGATGTGCAGGTTACCCATGCCATTTGGATTTATACCCACATACTATCATAAATGCTGATTTTACTTCTTTTTTTTTAATAGTATACTGATAAGTAGTACTGTACGATTCAGTACTACGTCAGTAAGCTGTTGAACAGAGATTTCTCTAGATTCCCTCCAACCTTTAATGTTTGTCCTAAAGAAGCTAGTTTTGGATTGATGTGGATTTTGGTCCTCCAAACACAATCTAAAGGTTTAGCGATACATTCCAAGTCTTTACTTAGTGCTGGATTTTTAAAAATGTCACTCATCTGCATGATAGACTGAGACAGTATCCTGTATGGCCGATGTGAAGGTATCCACAGAAGTCTGGCTGTCTTATCAATGTGCATCTCCCAACTCTTACCCTTGTGAAGTCACTGCTGCATCACTGACCCACCCAAAAAACTATTAATGTATTTCATTTGTGAATGTTTGCCGTTTGTATTTTCCATTGAAAAAAAGAGCATTTGTGGTAACGTACGGCATTATTTATGGATTTTCACATCACAGTGCCATAGAGTTCATGCTGGTCCTTTTTATGAATGTTTACAGTTTGTGCAGAATATAAAATCTTGAGCTCATGTGTCATGCTGTGCAAAAGGTTTTCCATGACTCGTCACATGTTACTGAAATGAACTTACTACACCTAGATGTGTTAAGCCACTACAACGCAGATCAGACTGCTGCTGAGTTTAGTAACTTTAAAAAAAAATGTTTACTTAGAAATGAAGAAAAAAACAACAACAGCATGATTTTGCACAATTAAAATGCATACCACTGCACTGTTTCCTTTTGAGTATTTCAGTCCTGTCAGTTAACAGACACCAGTGTGGTTCAAACATAATAACAGATGAGTAGTTATGAGTCTAACTTAAGAGAAAGGAGCGACTCATAATACTCGTGACACAGGACAGAGACGGCGTGAGTTTCAAATAAATTTATTTGTCTGCAATGTGAGCTGCATTTTCTCTGCAGAGGCCCTAACCGTCTCCTTCTTCTTGCTCTTGCGCTCGTAAGAAGCTGGCCTTTTTCTGGGCGACGCGGTCCTTCCTCTGTGCCAGAGATAACTTGGCGCGATTCCACCTGCCCGGAAAGAGACGACGACAAAAAACAACTCCATTAACATTCACCACACGAGAGAAAAAGTAACTACTTTGGCCTCGATTTGGCATGAAATAAGAGCAGTTATTGTTCCACGATGGTGACTATCAACTCACCTCTTCTTCTTGACGTCTTTTTTGGGTTTCTTTTGGTGTACGGGGTTCGCTCTGATGGCGGCATGTGCTTTTTTGTACATTTCTTCGACCTGAAAACAAAACAGGAATTTAATTTATGACAAAGCTGTTCATTGTGTACCTAATATATTGTCGTTTCTCTTGAAAAATAACAGGAAACATCAGATGACATTATCACTGGAAGGGGGGGCAGCACATGATATAGTCTACATGTAGAGAAGCCCATACTGGATCTTTGTGAGATCATCACTGCTATGAGTTCAAGTTTCCTGTTTGCATTTGATGCATTCAAATTAGATACTTGACATGCAAGCAATATTTAAATTACGTTTATGTAAACATCACCAAATGATCAAATCGCAGAGGAAATATTCATCTACATGATACATAACAGGTCAAACTTTTCTTTATTTTTATATAGTGCCAAAAAAACAATTGCGGTCAAGCTTTTTCTGCATCACCGAGTTGAACACCACTTCGAGTACTGGAAACAGGAAACCAAATCTTAAATGCATCTGAGAGTGTCACCTCAGCGTTACATGATTTAAGCAGACATGAAACTAGCTGACAGAATCTGTTCAGGCCGTGTTCGTAAAAATCACGCAGCAAGGGTTATGTTACCGTGTCTGGAGTGACTCCGTTCTTGATGAAGCGCGAGAACTGTTTCTTGTAGGCGTCCTCGTCCTCCTCCATCAAGTAGGACATGTAGTCGGCCACGTTCATGCCCATGATGTGTTTCCGATGCACCTCTGCATTGAACTCTTTACTCTCTGTGTCGTAGCCGGGGAAACGTTTCAGACTAAAAAACAGAAAGTGTGAAGAAACTGAGTTAGGCTATTAAAAGACGCCTCTGAAGAATCAAGTTTAAAAAAAACTAAACAAAAACCAGACAAAACAAAAACACAAGGTTCAAGGTAGTTCTGTTCTTTGTTGTTCCACAACAAAGAACAGAACTACTTTGTGTGTTACAGCTGCTTTTTGTAATCAACCTCTGCAAAGTTGAACTGTCGCCATCAGGGGGCAGCGTTTTACCAGTGAGTGCTGAGATGGTTGCTGCTGCTCCAACTTTGCCTTCTCACAGGCAGCGACCGCAAGGCCTGATGTAGACTTGTGCCAGTGATCTTTTAGCCATTTCCCACTATTACCTACTGGGCTTGACTCAGTTTTCGCTCTTTTCCCATTACAAAACCACCTCAAGTTTGATTTTGACTTCTGTGGGAAATTTACACCCCAACTTGCCTAGTAACCAGAAATCCCTTTTCTCCCTACATGGGAGCTTTCCATGCCGTGCATCTCCCCCGACATGTAGTTACATTTCTCAGGTGGTGCATGTCGTGTTACGCCCCAATTAAGGTTATAAATGGGGTTCTGGCTATGGTGCAAGTTACAAAGTAGATGTGACGCAGAAGTATAAATCATGTGTGTTGGGTTGTCAGAGCAGCACGTCCAAAAGTCTGTGACCTCATTTGTATGCGACACAACAACAACAGAGGATGTTGTGGTGATGGTACGTACACCTGATGCTCGGTATATGGCATTTTGTCAGTCTAATGACTACAGTGGGGGTTTTTGTGCGGCCATTTTCCTCATTGCCGGGTTTCAACAATAGTGGCTTTGATTTTAAGATAAGATAACCTTTATTAGTCCCACATGTGGGGAAATTTGTTTTGTCACAGCAGGAAGTGGACAGTGCAAAAGTTATGAAGCAAAAATTAGAATACAATAAGAATAAATACAGTACACAACTGTACAGAATAGAATAAAATACTATATACAGTAGAATAAAATAGAATAAAATTTTTCGTGAGGGAGTAACTCTCATGACTCATGGTGTGACACTACTGACTAGCCAATCAGTGGCATGCAATCTGTTTGCGTCACTTTTTCGGATCGCCTCAGATCACTTGAAACCCCGCCCAAGCAGGTACTAAGAAGTACCCAGAACCTGGAACTACCACCTAATGGGAAATCCTAAAAACGGTCCCATCCTGCTTCTCTCAGCCCCGTCTTGAAAAGGACAGTAAACATCAGCTAATGCAAATGAAGGACCAACTACATTTTGCTCAGCGTGCTTTTTTATCATCATCGAGAAGCAGAGATGCACCAGCAAACTAAACGGACAAAATTTAGCTGGACGGAGACCAGCGAATAACCACGTAAACTCTAACTGGAAATATGTGACTGTAAAAATGTCTCAAAGAAAAACATGCACACATTTCTGTTCCTGCGCATGTTTACTGCAGGAGTGAAGCTGCAAAAAAAAGTCCACCCGAGTGCGACTCTGACATCATACTGACCTGTGAGGAATGGCAAGTCCACCATCCACCGCCCCCTTTAATGCTCCAAACACCTTGTTCCCTGTAGTGGTTCTGGCCAGACCTGCGTCCAGATAACACGTGAAGGCACCTGGTTGTCCATCCACGCTCTCTACGTTGAACTCATCTCCCGTCACCTCCACCTGGCCCTCGTACACCTGGTCCATGCCGAACTTTTGCAGTAGCTAGGGAGGAGGAGGATGAAGGCGTATGAGAGGATGTGCAAAAACATAAATCTGCTCCAATGTATGGCAACATATGTGTGTGTGTGCGCACGCTTACCCTGCGAGCCAGCAGCAGCCCGGTGCAGTAAGCAGCAGCATAGTTTGTAAGGCCCACTGTGATACCATACTTGGCCAGCTCATGAGAGTAAGCAGCACAAACGATCTGGTCTCCCTCAATCTTCGCATAGGCAATCTGGACAGGCAGACAGAGCAAGATGAGACAGCTGCTTAAAAACAGCTACCTCTCAAGTTTGAGTCTTTCTGGCACTGACCTGGCAGCAGATGTCCCTGTTGGAGAACCTGACAATCATCCGGTACTTGGGGGTGTTGTACTTGTTCTTGTCCTGCACAACCAAGCGTTTGCGGGCAAAATAGTCGGTTTTCCCCTCTGTCAAATAATAAGTAACAGCATGTGGTTTAATGGCGTATGCTCAACAGAAAGGGGATCTGAGCCTGTGTGCAATTCATGTTGACTTTTACCTCTCCTCCTCCTGAATTTGACTTCGTAGCGCTTGAAGTAGGCCTTGTTCTTCACCACTTTGACGAAACCCTGAGAAGAGACGAAGAAGCAACATGTCAGCAGAAGCAGAAAGTACCATAAGTATCAAGCCTCCAGTTGTCACTATGGGCACAAAAGCTGTTTAACCGCTCGGAGTAAGTCTCCACGAGGAGGTCAGCTGAGGTTTCAGCAGCCATGAATCGCCACGCTGGAGCCGAGCGGCTCACCCGGCCGGAACAGCCCGACAAGCCGCAAATATCCAGCTCCATCTGACCCTCAAACCGCTTTAGACACTCATCTAACAACAAACACACCTCCACAAACTCAAACCGTCTCCACCCGGTGTATATGAGCATTATCCACTCACCATTTTGGGGTATTTTTTCTTCTTCTTTCCCCTCCTGCACTAACTAGCGGACTCCGTGACACGGAAGTCTGATGTCGCTATCTTTGGGGGGTTTTTCCAAGGAGTGTCGCGGGTTGGCAGCGCCCCCTGCTGCACCGGAGACAAACAGCACAGGCCAACAGAGGGCAGCAGCTACACGGAGAGCACAGGTCTGTGGAGGGCCACAAATACATCACATAGATCATTAAATAACTGTTTCGTTGTGTCATTAATGAATTAAAATGGCAAATATATTATTTTTTATTAAATGTTTTTAATTAAATACATTAATATTTAATTAATCACTTTTGTAATTAATAATCCACTTAGAATAAGGAGGGTGAGTAGCTTGGTCATTCCAGAGGGATCAGAGGGAGTAGAAGTGCTTTTCCCCCCACATTAAAATGAGTCAGTTAAGTTGAGTCAGGCATCTGACCAGGATGCCCCCTGCATGCCTCTTAGGTGAGGCATTCCGGACATGTCCTACTGTGGGCAGACTTAGGACTTGTCTGGCTTGGGAAGGTCTCAGCATCCTCCCTGGATAAGCTGGAAGGAGGTGGCTAGGGTGAGAGAAGTCTAGCTTTCTCTGTTGAGGTGCTGTCCCCACAAACTGAACCCAGATAGGTGGTAGAAGATGAATGGATAATAACTTCATTTTGATTGCATTTTTAAAAAGCATAGTTACAAAGTGCTTCCCAATTTGAATAAAAGCAACACATTTAAGTTAAATATACCTGAGAAAAATCTTTCATTAGATCTATAAGAGATTATTACATTTGAAACCAACGCCGTAGAAAGCAGGATGACATTTGCATTGTGTCAGGATTTTAAATTTACACAGAGAAAAGAAGAAAATAGGAAAAGCTTTGAGGTGACATGTGCAGGGCCACAGCAGCCCTGCGCATGTGCTGTCCACAGACACTCTGTGACACCAAGCGTCTGATGTGATAGCACATTTTTGGTGACACATCCTCCACGATGGTGAAATCAAGACACGCAATACAATGTTGATGCATCGAGCTGGAAACGAGTCTGCTGGGAGGGTGGACTCTCAGTCCCCAGAGAGGTCACAATGTCTGAAAGCTGAATCAGAATCTAAGGTAGATGAGCTGGCAGCCCAGTGTGCACATGCAGTTTGTGTGGCCTCATTTAACCTCTCTGGCATCAGTGTTCAGGCCTCACAGTCTGCTTTTTAGGCTTCTCTGACTTCAGTTTTCACTGCTGTGGGCGTTCAGTCCTTCACTTGTAGTATATTGTAAGAGAAATCTTTCAGTTTTCCTTGCCAGTCGTGGAGCTATTGTCCAGAAATAAGCACTTCTGTACCTGGAAGGTCTGTGGGCTGTTACTGGAACTTGTAAATTTTCCTTATAAAAATTACAGAAGTAAAGAGATGCCAGAATAATGTTGCTTCTCTGCTTTTTTCCTTTCTTGTATTATCACCGCTCCAGGTGCTGCTTTGACCCTCACTGCCCTAACTTTACATTTCCTTTCCCAAAACAAGTACAATACATTCAAAAGCTCCTCCTGACTATATGGAGCCACTAGTGGGATTTTCTTCACCTCAACAGCTGTTTCCAGGGTCAGCATTGAACTCTCAGTCTCAGTGAAGGCAAACATGGCTGATAAATGCTCAAAGAGCTCAGAAAAATGGAAATTTGAACATTTTTATCTATCACAACGAGGGCAAAGTTCCGTCCAGCGGAAAACTCTAAATGGAATTTGTGACCAAAATGGTTTTTCTCTTTTTTCATTTGCGTATTTCCATCTTTGTTTCCGGTGAATAAAAAGCTCTTTCTTTCTTTATGAGAAGGAATGTGGCTAATGAAGTCAACTTAACGTCATGTTGTAAAACAAACGTCAAATAAAAGTGATCAAGAGCTTAAAGAATGCTACAATGCTGAGAAAATCCCACTTGCTGTGAGGCAAGTTAGGTAATACCCTCAATATTTATAATAGTGTCATTATTGACGTGTAAATGCAAAACAGCAGCTATTATTTCATATTCACTCCAAGATCTCTATTTATAATTCAGTCACATTGTAAAAGTGAGGTGGAGTATCAGTGACGCCATATGATGAGCGAGCAGACAGTCATGAGCTGTTACTGAGGGGGACGTGAGCAGCCAGAGCAGGAAAAGCTTCCATCCCACCATGTGAAACCACCTATTTCCAAAGAGCAAAGCAGCGCCCCGCCTATGGTGTTACTCTGCTGTGATTAATCTGATGTCATCCGCAGAGTTCATGGACGTGGAACGCATTCGGACACGGCAAGAAACGCAGATAAGAGTCAGAATATCAGGAGCAACGCAGAGAAAATCAGCACCTGACACCAGTTGCAAAACTCATTGCGCATCAAAGCAAAGCGAAGCAGCCTCCCTTCTTTGCGTGTGTGGAAAGAAATTGATTTTAGGCTGGAGCAGGAAAGTTATCAACGTCAGCTGAGACCATTTGATTAATCAGAGCATTTTTCCTACAAGCTTTAAAATATTAACTTTATGGTTCCTTCTTCTTGTGGCCACAGTATGAGTATGTTTTAAATACCCAAATTATTTTACTTATTTATTTATTTGGTTTGTTGTGAGTTCATTTCCCATGAAGGTATGTTCAAAACGTTCTTGTTTGTTTGTTTTTTACATCAATTATTATTATTATTATTATTATTATTATTATTATTATTATTATTATTATTATTATTATTATTATTATTATTATTATTATTATTATTATTATTATTCATCCATTCTCTTCCTGTTGTCCTTATCAGGGTTAGCAATTAACCTAACCCCACTAACTGCATGTCTTTGGACATGAGAAACCACGCAGAAATCCCAGATGGTGCAGTCGAAATCATGACCTTCTTGCTGTGAGGCAACAATGCACCACTGTGCTTTTTATTATTATTATTATTATTATTATTTGACATTAAGGACCTCTTCAGAGGGTGTGCTGGGTGCAGAAGGCAGCATTGATGGGGAGACAGAGGAGGGTTTGCCTTTGCATCCACGACCTTTGCTCTGAGATAGCGGAGCAAAGGCTGTGCTTTTACGTCATTTGTGTACCTGATGGCTGCAGGTGCAGTAAAACTAGAAAAGCTTATTTTTCGTCTTCTTGCTCCTCCTCCTGTCAAGGGTTGCCACAGCAGATCGTCTGTCTCCATCTCACCCTATCTCTAGCATTTTCCTCTGTCACACCAACCTTCTCCATGTCTCCTTTGTTACATCCATGTATCTTTTCTATGGTCTCCACCTGCCTGGCAGCTCCATATTCAACAACTTTTGTCCAGTGCATCCAGTATCCCTCCTCTGTGCATGTCTAACTGTGTTGTTATTCATGATATCTATTTTTTTTATTTATTTTTTTGCCTGATAAACTGTCAAACCCCAATGATTTTGAGTTTACTACAAAGCGCACACACATGCACATTTGAGAAGTTGCATTTAGTGAATTTTTGCTTTAAAATGACTTAAACATGCCTTTTAGGGGCGATCGTGGCTCAAGAGTTGGGTGTTCGTCTTGTAATTGGAAGGTTGCCGGTTCGAGCCCCGGCTCGGACAGTCTCAGTCGCTGTGTCCTTGGGCAAGACACTTCACCTACCGCCTACTGGTGTTGGCCAGAGGGGCTGATGGCACGATGTGCCAGCCTCGCCTCTGTCAGTCTGCCCCAGGGCAGCTGTGGCTACAACTGTAGCTTGCCTCCACTAGTGAGTGAATGAATAGCGGTATTGTAAAGCGCTTTGAGGGGTCCCAAAAAGTGCTATATAAATGCAATCCATTATTATTATTTTATATGAGCTCCAGAGTCATTAATAGCTTCCAGGTATTATAGGAGCCCAACAAAATTTCCTCCTTCCTCCAACAAGGGCAGGAAGGCAATCCTGCTCTTGCACATCTATGAATTTCAGTTCATCATTGATGCAATAGGAGTTGATCTCTTGTGTTTGGTTTATTGTTTCAGTATCTTGGCAGAGCATCTTGTAAATTTGTGCAGAAGAGTACTCTGTAAACAAAGCTTTTTTTTTCAATCTCAAAGATACATCGGGGCTGGTGTGAGCAGCAAAGCAATCAGAGATAACTTTCACAGACTGCACAGTTTGTCAAAACGGGCGTATGCTCTAAGGCTTTCACACCTCTACAACTCACTGAGTCACGATGAACAATGAGATATTCACAAACACTCATGAAGAAAAACAATCACATAGAAAAATGCCTTCATAGGGTCGCATGCTTCACCTTCTTGTGGCAGTGACTGATCAGACTTTTCCTTTTCCTTGGAAGCACAGAGCACTTGTTTCTTGGTGTCGCGCTGCTCAGCTGACCTGTCTCTACGGTCGTCAAGTTTATCCATCAAAATGTAGCAATTCTCAGTGTGCACAGATGCCCGTGGACTTGCAAAACGTTGCAGTTGTGATTCGATTTTCTAAGAGTTAAGTAAAGTGCAATGTGCTCGTAAGTGAATTTTGTCACCTGTGCCACAACACTTGTTAAAAGGCCCCCACAAAGGCACCCACAAACTGACTGTTTGCTTGATCTTCCTTTATATTCAGCTCAGACATGCAAGAAACACATTTGGGCAGGAAAAAAAAAGAACAAGCAAAGAAGTGTAGAGAAAATAATCCATTTTACATGCCAGCGCTGATTCAATGTGGGTAAAATCTTTATTTTATGTGGGTAGTTGTTAGTTATACGCGGCTTTTCTTTTATCAGCGCAGTATTAGACTGCAGTGTCTTCTGTGGTACCAAACACATAGTCAACAGACTGCTTTTGTGTCGAGGGGGAAGAAAAAAATCCTGTTAATTCTTTAGCTCTATGAACAGCTACTTTGAAAAGGGGAAGCAGTGATCTTCTGCTTTTCTGCTCGAGTGAAATAGATAATATCCCTCACTGTCACTCTCGGTGCAGATGTCTCAGTGTTAGATAAGAAAAGTCACAGTCACTCTTGTGGACAGCTTGCTCATGGCCGCTCAAGCTCTGTTTCTGCAGAACTGATTTCGCAATTAAGACAAGCACTTGTCCAGTCATGCCTCAGCAGTAGTAGTGGTCAGCAGTTACTAAAGGTTCACACATGGGCTGAGGGTGTGGTGGGCGGAACAAATGGTAACGCTTGCAGTGCATTTATCCTCTCTCAGAAGATGCTCCATGAACTGGTTTTCCAAGTGTGGAATGTTTAGGATTTCACTTTACTTTTTGAGGGCTTCTGCACTGAAGTAATATCAACAGGAAACCATTCATTACATGTAAATCATGCTTTCATCCCCAAAAGCCAGGACATAGATTTAAGACAAGACTTTTGTGGTTGCAGTGGACTAGAAATGACTTGCAGAAAGTCACACATCAACAAATGTGTTCGCAGGCACACCACAGATAAGAAGACTGCACTTTGTTGAAACGCAGCACACTCTTTCCTGCTCGTTTTCTCACTGCTGATTGCATGTATTTTCATTTGCATACAGACACAGTTTAATGTCTCCCTTCCCGTCTAAAGCCCATGAAGAAGAACGGGTGGAGTGAAATCTGCAGCGTGCACACACATCATTAACCCTGTGATGTTCTTGCCCGTGCATTTTGAGATTTTTCAGGGTGAGACTGAGAGATTTTACATTGCAAGGAAAGCTCTTTGCCCAGGATGACACGCTGAAGCAAACAGGCAAATAATGCAAGGACGCACAAATGCTAAGCAAAGCCAAATCAGTTCTGCTGAAACTAAATTGAGCCTGCTAGCTTTAACACAAGGAAGAGCAGAGATGGTGCAGAGATGAAGTTTTTGTGAGAAAAACGCCACCTTTGGTCTCCTTCTACCCGGCTGTGACCAGTGTTTTACAACCTGTGAAAAAAGAAGGAAAAAAAACAGTCATACTGGTGTTTTCTCTGTGAAAATGCATCAGTGTGATAAACCATAAGTTCAAACAACTTAATACTTGCAGCATGCAAAGAAAACACCTCCTAACATCACTTTTTACAGTCTTTACCCTTGAGTTAAAACACATGAGCTTCCTGCATAAATTCTGTATAAAATTACTTCTTTGCTTTGAATCCTGCCGTTTGGAAGCTGTGACCTGAACTGTAGGGTCATTAAGACTCAACCGTGCCTGTTGAACTCTGACCTTTCGAATGGTTGCCTCACCTCCACAGACATGCAAACAGATACAATGACCAGGAAACACCCAGCAGCTTTCTTCACGTCCAGACACCAATGTCCTCACTGAGTTTCTCGGTATCTCGGGGTTGGGGTGAGGCGTGTGGAGGGGGAGAGAAATTTACAACCAGAAACAGTTAAAACAAGGGGAGCTGCTGAATCCAAAGTGATGAATGAGGGAGGTGATTTGTGGGGTGTTTACTGCACAACTTGGAGGATTTGCTGAGCAGTTTCTTTTCACTGTTTTTGCAGGCTTCCGAGGCTTTTGTGTCCTTGGGATTTGGCACCACTGCAGATCCCGGGGTGCCCTCTGTGATCCTCTAGTGTCATATCAGAATATTAACCCAATAAGTAAAACTTTGACAGAGACGAATCGGTTGGAGCAGCTCGAACGCCGCTCGCAGCTGCAGACTTGATTGAGAGTGTGCAAGTAAAGGCAACACATTTCTTGATCGCCTGTGTAAAAGAAGAACTGTCTCGTGTTCAGCTGCATCCAGTAAATCATACATTGTTTTAGTACTCTGTCCCTATCTGGTAGCTGCAGGTGGACCCAGCTGAGAGCTTGATGAGATTTGGCTGGTAATTCCCAGTGGGGTGGGTGGTGGGGGTGGTGGTTTGGGGGGGGGGAACAGTTGAACCCAAAACAAGGACTACAATCTTATTGTCTAACTGAAGGAAAAAGAATGAAGGAGTTTAAAAGAAAGCCGGTGGGGGTTGGCGTGGGGTGGGGAGGTTAAATGGTGGTTAGAGCTATGGAGCCAAAGGAACCTGTGAGGGGATGAGATAGCGTGATGTGGTTTTCATTGAGATGCCACAAGAGTCCGGAGGTACAGAGGTGAACGCTCCGTGCTGAACACATGGGACTGAAGAGGGACATAAACCAAGGAAAGTCAGTTTAACCACAACAGGTTATTATGCCATGAATCCACTGCAGAGTGGGGCAGTTAGTAAAATCAGCCTCATGTGGTTATGTTCTGCAAAAGGAGAGAGCACTGCTTGAAATGATTCTGTTTTCTGGTCCGACAACAAAACCAAAGAAAAGAGGACTGAATGACTTTTCTAAGAACAAAACTTTTTTTTTTCCTCATTCAGTTTCATTTTGACTTAATGTGAGACTGCAGCTTTTTGATGAATCTCCAGGAAACAAACACGCAATCAATGGGAAAGTAAACAGTCTGGTATGCCCACAGTGCATTAAAAATAAAGGGGGGGGGGGGGGCGGTATGGTACTGTGCATTAGTTTGTAGCATGGACTGTATACCAAAGATGGACTTAGCCACCCCCCTGGTTTCCAAAATCCCATTAGCTGTCACCATCCTAATGTTCCAAGACAATCTAATTGTGAAAATGTGACAGTCATATGGTAATGCATACCCTGTTTAATCCTCCTTTTGACACCAATAAGGTCAAACATGATGAAACTCAACGTCATATTGCAAACTTTAAATTAGCGACTGAAACTATCAGCTCATCATGAAAGTGTTCACTGAGGTCACAGAGCGAGGGCACCAAAGAGCCACTTTCCAGAAGACTCATAATGAACTACATGGTGTTTTTTTTTGTTTTTGCAAACTCACACTTGTCATTATAGGGGGAAAGCAGGTGTAAGGCACTCCTGAATTTGTTTTGTTTCACCAGCTACAAAGATTTTGTTCTATATATATAATCTGTGGACTCATACTCCCAAGCCTGGATTCTAGCATTCTGGGAATCACCACTTTGATTTTCTGGAGCTAGAAGTCTCCATATTTGGACAAGAGAGTGGAATGTTAGCTAATGCTAGCTAGCTCAGCTATAACCATGCCTCCTGCAGATATCTGCTAATTAGTGATAAGTAACGTACAAATAACATACTAGAAATTCACTCAGAAACACTTGACGACAGACTTGTTGGATAGGCTGCAAGCACATTAAGCAGAGATCAAACGGTATTATTTGGCACATACTTGCAGTGAAAATGCTCCAAAAGGCATCGGCACCACAAATATTGTCAAGGTCCACTTCAGACAATCAAAAGCAGACAGCTGAAAGCTCCTTTAGATTTTTTCTGAATATGATAGAGCAACATTTTCTTATTTTGTCCCTTGGTTGGGGAAAGACTTTTAGAAAACACAAAAGATAAATATTTTTGTCTATCAGGGAAAGTTCAGAGCTTCTATCACAAATTCTGTACCTGAAGACTGCAGCTTCCAAATCTAAGCTGGACTGATGTTGCTCATTTGCTCATTATTCCTCTGTTCGTTTCATCTTTACAGCGTATTTTTGTAACCTTGTAATAGTTTCCCTTCTTGGCCAGGTCTCCCTTGAAAAATATATATTTTTTAATCTTAAGGGCCTTTTAAAAAGAGGATATCTTCACAGCAAACTTCTAGTCTTGATTCATTTTTGGAGCCTTAAGCGGCATTCAGGAACTGCCGTTTTTAGTACTTCTTGGTGGTTTCAGTTGTCAGCCCTTCATGCTGATGGCTGGGTACAGATGAAAAATGTGAGCTTCAGCTACCAAGTAAGGCCAACGTTTAAACAGTTAAGCTAGTTAGACCAAAAGACTTGATGGCTTTCTTTAAAATCTTTGAAGAACCCATGGTTGTTATCGATAGTGGCCAGGTTTGACTGGAGTTATACAGGCCTGACTTCACCTGACGTGCAAGAGGCAAAATCAAGACATGCGACAAGTCACAGTGCATGCTGCACCTCTTCTTGTCAACATTCACATGCATGTGGTGCGAAAGCTGTAGCCTCAAGTATATTTAAAACCACGAGGAGTCCCCCCACACCCTCTGTCTTTCCTCGCTATAGAGCCAAAAAGGGGGTTCGAGGTTCAGCTTGAGAAAATAACCTCATGGCTCAGCAGCACAAGTCTTTATTTAACCCCGTGGGACTGTGACTCGCAGGTAGACAAGGCTGATGAGTGGCGAATGAAGCAAAGAAGCAAAGCAAAAAAAAAAAAAAAAAGTTAAAAAAAGAGACCCTCCTCCTCCACCCCCTCTCTGTGATCGCTGCGATTGAGCTTCTATTTCAATCACATACTTGCTGTAAGAGTTAAAAGAGCAAGAATCAAGGCCTGTCTGTGTTGGGGGGAGGGAGGGGGAGACACACGAGAGGAGCCTGTGGCAGCCCTGATAGCGTCTTCTCACTCTGCATGGTTTCCTGTTCTGAGTCAGTGTGTAACCCTGAGTTTGACTGTTGTCACTTGTCTGCCCCTCTGCGTGTGTGTCTCTCTCTCACTTCTCACAACTTTAAGAATAATCAGAGCGGCTGATATTCAAACAGGGCGATTTAAATGTGCGATTGAGCCGGGGGGTTTTTTTATTTTATTTTTATTTTTTTTTATCTCTGCTAGGTGTAATTAAGCAACCATGAAGCAGAAACAAATGGTGAGTTTGAGGCTAGGGCTTTTGTTGATTTTATAGCTGAAGTATTTTTCTTTTGTTTTTCTTTGTCTTTTCTTTCATTCTTTTTTTCAGTGAGTGCAATAATGAAAGTAAAGGTTGGTAACTTATCAGGAAAAAATAACGGCAATCACAGATATGAAACCGATGTAAATTTGTTTTTAATATCACAGAGAAATGGACAGAAATCTGGCTCGGAGTGCGGGCTGTGAGTGACAGTCGCGAGAAGGAAATCTAAAAAGGCAGCGGGATTTATTTTTGTGCGACGCAAATGCAGAACGATTTTGGCACTGGGGGACTCTTTTATCAAAAGATGAATCAGTGTTTTTGTTTGACCGTCATGCTTGACTGACATTAAAATTAATTTTTGAGGGAGGGGACGAGATCAGGAGGGACAAGGAGCTCGCGCACGCGTGTGTGTGTGCACGCGTGAATGCGTTGAGACAGTATGAGAAGTGACTCTCTGACAGTCAGACCCAGTGCGGATAGAGATCTGGAGAGTGTGTGCTCTCGAAGCCGGGACATTAGTGCCTGCGGTGTCAGTGCCGTGTGAGTATGGGACATGTGCGCTCGGCTTCGTGCCTCGGCTATCTGAGTTTTGCTTGCAGGTCTCTAACTTGCTGCAGCTGCATCAAACAAAGTCTGTTCCCACAAACGGATAAAATCGATACCGCTTTGCTTTAGTATGACCTTGAACCCAAATCTTCGCAATGATTTGCATTTTGAGCCTGACAGATTTCTGCTTAAAGGGGGGAAAATTCGCTTTTGTGATTTTATTATTATCATCAGTATTTACACATTTTTATCCTCTCCAGCTGGCACTTGCATGTGACTCTTCTTGTACTTTTGTTCAGTGGACTGCTTAATTGGGTCTGTCTATTAGCCTGGAGGAGGTTTTAATAATGTAAAACAATAAGGCTGAAGTCAGTGCGGGTAAGCTGAAGCAGAGCGACTGTAAAGGGATACTTCGGCTCCCCACCAACAGGCTGTTGCGCATAGCGGCCGTGCGCCGTCTCATTAACGAGATCACTTTACAACCAGTCAAACAAATAGGTCATTATCCATCACTGCCTGCTCTGCCTGTATTCACCAGCCTCAAACACGCAGCTCTCATGTCTCACTTTATCCAAATTATATATAATCAACTGATTTTAATTTATTTACTTATGATAATTTCAGTTAGTTTATGCTTTGAATATACAAACCTCAACTTCTCAGGACACAAATCAAATTTTTGCTCCAAATGTATTTTAATGCCTTTACAATATTGCAAATGAAAAAAAAAACAAAAAATATGTCATTATACTTAAAATCTTCAAAATTACTTTAAACTTGTTTACTTCGTAAAAATATCAGTGAATATTATTACACTATATGCTTTTAATTTAGGCCTTATGTAGTTTAAGTCGACGTTACTCTACGAGCTACGTAAACATACATAGACTTCCTCTTCTGTGATTCAGCTGACGTCCGTTACAGTAAACTGAATTGAAGCGCAGTATGTGGTCTTCAGACGCATATCTACTCTTTGAGGGGAAGGTGGCTCCACTTTTGGTCACCTGCCCGGCGTCACCTGGTAAACGATACGGCTTCTCTGCGCATGCGTAATAGACTGCCAAAAATCCTAACACCGTATCGCCTGACAACCAATAGTGTTCCAATCTGTCCAGAGATAAAGTCAGAGCAGCGCTGAGGGGACAGACGTGAAGGATTTCGGACCCGAGCAGCGCCGAGCTTTAAGGCTGAAGAAGAGTTCAACAACATGCCGAGATCTTTCCTGGTGAAAAGCAAAAGGGCCCACAGCTACCACCAGCACCGCTACTTCGACGATGACTACAGTAGACTGGACACTATTATGGCTGATGTGTGCGCAGGTGGGTGCATTTGTGCGTAATTACGCACGAAACATGGGGAAGAAAAAGGAGTCGTCTTAGTGGGAATTCTGAAAATTCAAGTGCACAAATTCATAACTCCTTTCATTGATTATCCTCTTGTGCCAATATAGAAACAAAATCTCAAGCCGAGTTCGATTCCAATCTGGAGCAGGAAGACGTGAGAACCGGCGCTGACAGACTGTCCCCTGGGTCGCGGCTGAGGTCCCCGAGGTCTCTGTCCTCCAGCTCCCCGCTGAGCTGCGGAGGCAGCGCCTGTGACCGGTCCTCCGACTGTGATTTCTGGCGTCCCCCGTCCCCCTCGTCCTCACCAGGTCTGTTCTTATCAAGACAAAAATATCATCAGTTTGTGTCTGAAATTTAAAGAGTTTTTCTCTTTCTCTTTTTAATCCTTCGTTTCATTTGGTGTTGGGTTCGCGAGATGTCAAAACCTTTACACATTTTCAACCCGACTTGTTCAACTATATTTGTGTATGATTAATTATTATTATTATTATTATTATTATTATTATTATTATTATTGTTGTTGTTGTTGTTGTTGTTGTTGTTGTTGTTGTTGTTGTTTATTAAAGCAGAAATTATTTGGGCTATAAATTAAACATAAAAACTTTAAGGTTTTTGATGAAGTGATGAAGATACGAATAATTATATTTCATATCTTCTATTTCACATATAAAATATTTGGTGAAAGAATCAAAAGGACACTTGTGATTAGTGACTGGACACACGACCCAATAACGACTTAAAACGTTTCTCTTTTGTTCTGCTTTGGCTTTTACGCACGGTATGGAGTCATGTCCAATAAAGTGCAGTGCATTTTCCAGGTGTCCTTTTTTTTAATGCAGGACATTATTTGAAGTTTTTAAAGATATCCAAATTAACTTTCAGATTCTGAGAAATGCTCCACTCCTGCAGGGGAGGACGGTCACTCGAACATGCCAATTTTCCCGTACTCCTGGTCGGCATACTCAGGAACCGAGCTGAGACATCTGGTTCAGGGGTCTTATCACCACCACCTCCAGAGCCACAGGGAGTCCCAGTCACCTATCAGCATCTACAGGGGAGAGGACAGCGGCAGTGAGTCCCTTTATGTACAGCGGGGCCTCGCGGCCGGATGTTACCAGGGTTATTCTTCAACGGCCCAAATCTGCAGGATGCGGGACAGAGACGAGCTGTATCTGGATGCGAAGCAACAGGCCCGCGTGGCGGAAATCAAGTCTGAGAACGATTTTATCCGCGCAAACCTCGAGTCGAGTGGATCATACAAGTGCATTAAATGTTGCAAGGTAGGCGTTTCCCTAATTTCACTTAAAGTCATCGTTTTCAGTTTTTTTTATTTTGTTCACTTTTCCTTTTCGTTTCTTTAACATTTTCTCTGTTGTTTTCCCTTCATTTTGGGTTTGATTTGGAATCATCCATGTGTTTTCCAAAGGTGTTCTCCACGCCTCACGGGCTGGAAGTTCACGTGCGGCGGTCGCACAGCGGCACGCGGCCGTTTGAGTGTGGGATATGCGGAAAAACCTTCGGACACGCAGTGAGCTTGGATCAGCACAGAGCGGTTCACTCGCAGGTATGGGCCTCCAAGCCGGAAATAAACCAGTGCACACGTCCCCTAAACCCGCTTTAGATCCACATCCTCGACGTAAAGGCCACAGATGGCATTTTCTTTTCCCACTACAAACCTCTCTGACTTGGCTTTAACTGCATTTCTACATTTAAATCTGATACTTCCAGGTTTCTCGACACTGACAGAATGCTGTCTTTTACAGGAGAGGAGCTTCAGCTGTAAGATCTGCGGCAAAAGCTTCAAGCGCTCTTCAACCCTCTCTACGCACCTGCTCATCCATTCCGACACGCGGCCTTATCCTTGCCAGTACTGCGGGAAAAGGTTCCACCAAAAGTCAGACATGAAAAAACACACTTTCATTCACACAGGTGAGACGCTTTAGCAAGTCAAAGTAATCAAGACGTGCAAAAAAGAAAAAGAAGACCTAACATTTTCCCCATTTTTTGTCCCTGCTTGCAGGTGAGAAGCCGCACAAGTGCCAGGTGTGCGGGAAGGCCTTCAGTCAGAGCTCCAACCTCATCACGCACAGCAGGAAACACACGGGCTTCAAGCCCTTCGGCTGTGACCTCTGCGGGAAAGGTTTCCAGAGGAAAGTAGACCTGAGGAGGCACAAAGAGACGCAGCACGGACTGAAATAAGCAGGAGTTCACGAAACTTGTGGCGCTTTAAGTTTGCTGTAATTGGTTTATTTTCCCCCTACTTAGCCTATGATACGCTGATTGTTTATTTATCTGTTGTGTTTTTATTATTATATATAAAAAAAACAACTAAATAATTTCACAAGCTTTTATAAGCTTACCGTGCTGTTTTAGTCAGCCTTTTTAACGGATTAAATATTAACTTAAGGAGCGCAGTTGTCATTTTTTCCCCATATTTCTACATTTAATTACCGGTTAAACACATGTAGTTTTTATCCACAAACATCTACTCTACCGGCTAAACCCACCGTTCACCGGTCCACTCGTTTGACCCGTGAACAAACGAGAAGCTGTGCGCTCAGCCGTGCAGACCCATCAATCACGTCTCGGAGTTATATCTCAGATATTAAATAGCAGAAACGTTTCGCTGCATGCGCCATCTGGTCAAAACCAAATATTTTCAGACAAGCGCATTGCTGGCATACCCGTATAATAAATGATATTATGGCGCCATAAAACCTCCATGTAAAGGAAGTCGGGAGAAATAGCGCTGGTTTTATTGCAGGAGGAGCTCCTCTAGCAGCAGCAATAAGCAGCGTGTCCACATGGCGTTTTCACTGAGGGGAGAGAAAAAAAAAGCTGGGTGTGATTTATTTGGCCCCGCCTACGTTAAACATCCACAGCTTTAAAACTTCAAGGATCTGATTTGGGCATATCTCACCACAGATTGTGTGCGCAACACCAACAGTCTCCAACAACATGCAGGATAAAACACACAACTTCCTGCTACTATTATTATTATGGATACATTTATTTTGTGGAAACAGACAATCCAGAAAACAACAGAACAAACAAACATTTGTCACACAGTCAAAGAGTGCAGTTTTATTGCTTTATCCGTATCTGTGTCAGTGTGCAGGGGATTTAAACAGCTGGACCAAATTCAGAAAGTCCTGCTCCTGCAGACCCAGCTCCACCATCAGCGTGTTCAAATACTCCACAGATGCCGAAGTCTTCAGGGCTTCTCGCACCAACGGAGACACCTCTGACAACCTGAAATGTGAAAAACCGACAAATTAAAACCAACTCAACACTAAACGGGCGACTTATCTTCCAACACAAACACAATCCAGTTCTTAGAAGTTACAAAAGGGATCTGTAAGCATTATAAAGACTACCCTAAAAGTAAAAGACGACATGTTCAGCCTTCAATAGCGTGATGTGTAAAGTTAGCAGTCACTTCTTATTTAAGCCATGTTCTCACACAGGCCTCTCTTCGCCAAGGTGCCGAGTGCTATGAGAAAGCAGCGGTTGCTGACTCATACGGATAACATTTGTTGAATAAAACGAACTCGAAAGTTTTATTTATAGAGTTTTTCCTCAGCAAAGTGATCAGGTCAAATAGAATTATTGCAGACCTGAGGCAGAAAAATATCCTGCTTTTTTTTATTCATGAAAGTGTTCACACACACACACACTATTAAAAATCTGGCCATCGACTACATTTTTAGAGCTGTAAAGACGAGCTCTGAATGTCAAGCAGAAAGAGACCGACATGAGAGAATAGATTTTAAACACTTCACAGCGTATGTCTACAAAAAGAAAAAAGAAAATCACACAGCGCCTTGGGCCAACACTGTCGTGTATATTCATATGACACAAGCTGATACTGCCGCGTGGTCAATCCTACTTTTGTGAACATAATAATGCTCAGTCTCTGCTGAGTCACTGTAAAAGGAGTGTATGTTCAGCTTTGCTGTAGTGTGGGGGTTGCTGAGAGGCTTACTGATAAGTGGTGTCTGTGCATATTATTATCAATCACACAGAAAACAAAATGCAGCAAAAAACAAAACTAGATGTCGGCTAAAGAGGAGTGGAAGCTTCCAGGCTGCTCAAAAGGACGCACATGCAGGGGGAACGTGTGCATGTCTGCAGGCCCATTAATGCTGAGAGACATAAACAGGTATGCTGCCATCAAGGTGCTGTTTTTCCCAGCAAGGCCTCGCTTGTGTCAGCAAAGCCACATACACATGCGCTATAACAGCATCGGTAACAAAAGAGCCTAAACTGGCTCATTTGGCCCATTATGAAACCAAATAAGGACAAAAGAGGCTCTGAATTGTTGAGTAGCTGAACGCCTAACAAATGTGACTTTCAGTGTTGCGTCATCAAAATGAGCATATATTTGTTTAAAAACAAACAAAAAACAACCGCTATGCCTCACAGCAAGAAAGTCCTGGGTTCAAATCCGCCGATCACATGGGTGCTCCCTGTGCTCGTGTGGGTTGTTTCCACAAGCGCGCCGGGTTTCCTCCCACAATCCAACAAAATTAATGATAGGTTAAGTGGTGATTCAACATTTTACTGCAGGTGTTAATGTGAGCGTGAATGCTTGTTGCCTCTGTGATGGACAGGCAACCGGCCCATCGTGTGTCTCTCACCCTACGACAGCTGGACAGGCTCCAGTGTTTTACTGTCCACTGTTTTTGAAATAAATCAAAGTAAATAATTATTGAATTTTTTAAAAAAAGTAAATAAATGTGTGTTTCTATTTGGGAAATGCCTTCAGTAACATGGAAAATTACACTGTGAGATTCATCTTTTATCAGGTTAGACGGTCAAAGTTTCCACCAATTTAAGCGAGATGGACTTTATCTGTTCAACCACTTGCTCTATCTTAAGACCGCAGCTCAGACAAGTCATGGCTGACATGAAGCCAGATTCACAGTATCAGTACAAAAAACAGAGTATTTGTCAAGTTAGTGCAAGAATATTTCCCTCCAACACTAAACTCACTGTCTGTAGCCCTCTGTCATCTCTCTCCAACCTCCATCCCTCCCCATCATCCTCCCCCACCCATGCCTCTCTACCTGCCCTTACCAGAGAGGAGGTACACTCCTGGTCAATCTCCGGTTCAGCCCAGGGTCTAGTGTTGCAGGGGGGGCATCCATTATTCAGCTGGGCTGAACAATAGCAGCCAGACTAGCTCCACAGCTGCCGTGCAGCAGACAGATAAGACAGCACACCAAATTATTCATGATGGAGGAATGGAAGGATGGAAACCGATGAAATCATAGAGCACCAGTGTCACATCTGACCAATGAAAGGGTAATATTTACAAATGAATGTTGACTGTTCAGAAGTGGAGTCAGTACGTTCTTAAAATCAAATCTGGAAATGTATTACAACAACTGTCAGAATTAGAGACGGACACCGTTCCCAAAACCCTTCTGTGAACCCTTTGGAATTACCAGGATTTCTGCAGTGATTACTCATAAAAGGCGGTCTGAGCTTCATATAATTCACAATGTGACAAACACACTTTGTGAGTAATCAGTGCTGAAATCCTGGTAATTCCAAAGCATTCACTAACCTTTTTACCCTTTTATCTTTCTTTTTTTGCAATAGTAAAATCACTTCAGACCCCAGATGAGAAATCTTGCTTCTGTTTTACAAGTTGAATTTCATTCTCTTTATTTCGCTGAAAATTACACAACAGTTTCTGTCGGGCAAGTTTCAGAGACCTCTTGGCTCTCCAAGGTGGCAGATCACCTACAGTACCTAAAGCTGTGCAACACTTCTTTTAAAGTTCAAGACGACACACAGTGTGCCGTGATATTAAAGCAAACTGACCAGGAACCATTGAGGGAGTAACAAATCAGAATCAGCCGTCAGGTGAAAGGTTTCCCAGCCCGGGGCAATATAAAGGATACGCAGGAACTGTGTGCCTTCTGTCCTCCATCACGGATCTGGACAGAGGTAATCAGGTGCAGATAAGGCCATGAGGCGTCTCTGTGTACTTAGACGGGAGCAGCACGGAACTGTCCGTGAACTGCCAGCAACACAGACACACACACACAGACCATATGGTAGGTGCCAAACTATGCCAAAGCACACAGCAGTCTGTCAAATGCACCATGATGACTTCTTATTCTTTTCTTTCAATTTCAAACAGTGTTAAAAATGCAGATTGCTGTTGCATCTCTGATTTAAGCACCTCTTCATGCACCAGTCTGGAAATAACATAATGTTAAATCCAGTATGTGTCATCTTCACCCAGTCATACGTTATAATGCTCATTTGTTGCTTAGAAATCTGGTTCCTGCTTGTTTTACAAAAAAAATAAATAAAAAAAATCTTATCATACACCAGCACAGTAAACATTAAATACACACTTTTCTCATTGTCAAGGCACGCAAACATTTGCACACACGGGTAAAGACGGCCGACGTGGTCTATTTCCCGAGAAACCATGGTTCTTCATTTCCTTGTAATGTTTTTTCTCTCCAATGTTCAACCGGGCTTGCTGAGGAGCAGCTCGACAGCTGACATTAAACTTAAACACGTGCGCGCGCACACGACACACACACAGAAAACTTACAGATGCAGAAGCACCACAGCTATGAGGGTCCACTCTGGAGTTTTATGGATGATGTTTTTGTTGGTGAACCTGTGAACATAAAGCACCACTGTTAAGTACTCTGTCTGTGTGTGTGTGTGTGTGTGTGTGTGTGTGTGTGTGTGTGTGTGTGTGTGTGTGTGTGTGTGTGTGTGTGTGTGTGTGTGTGTGTGTGCACATTTTATGGAGGATGCACAGCAGTTCCAGTATCTCGCCCATCGACATTTCAGAATTCAGACTGGAGCAGCTGGACATCAAATCATAACCCGCTATATGTTCTGGGCCACAGTCACCACACATCTGTGTCCCTCTGCAGATAGTCTGCAGAAATGCTTCATTCTAGATATAAATAAACTAGAAATATCAATTGTGCACAGACTGAGAGCAACAACCAAAAACACTGCATGCAGCAATGATTTATGTCTTTCTGCCAGCGCTGTGTATATTCTTTGGTTTGAGCCTCTTGTTATTGGGGCCTCTTGACAGCACAAAGACAATTCCCGGAAGCAGGACCATGGCGGTGTTGCTCCATAGCCTGATGTGCGTTTAAATCACAGACACAGTGATTTAACAGCAGGCCTGTTGAAAACATCCAAAGCAGCCAATGGCAATCCAGGGTGTGTCTAAGGCAGGAAATGCTCAATTCTGGCACAAGTTTAAAAAAAATTCCCCCCCCCCCTTTTTTTTTCTTAAAACAGAGCTCTGTCATTCTTATAGAGAAACAGAAGCCATACTGCTATGCTGACTGAGTAAAAACAGCAAGCGTATATAATAATTCATTCTACTCAGCTGCTTCAGTTTCAGAGTCCTGGTGTCATGCATGCTGGCTCAGTGTCACAGTGTAGCTACACTTGGAGAAGAAAGACTGTTGTTGTTATCAGTAACCCCCGTTTTCCTGTCAAATACCTGTGTGGATGTATAGCATGTGTGGCACACTGTGAGATATATGACATTTGGTAATACTTATTTTGATGTGCAGGAGATTAAAACACTTTCTTGGAAAATAGCCACAATTCTCTTTGAAGCAGACATTTAGCCCCATCACATGAAAAAAGTACAAGTTTTAAAGAGTCAATAAAACTACTGCTCGTCATACTTCATGTCTGCCTGTAGGGGGAAGCAGAGCTAAACAACTGTGTGTTGTGGAATTTAGATGAAATCAACTCATTAAATACACGTTAGACTCATTTCTTTGAGTTCTTCTGAAGAATAAGAGCGATTCCAAGAACATTCATGACATGTTTTGCTCATGCAAGGAGATAAAAGAGGAGATCTAAATCACAACAGATAACCAATCAGTTAGTTTCCTGTTCTATGTAGCTTGGTTTTCAGTGTTTCTCAGTAGATCCAATGTGGTGTGAAAACAGTTAATTATGAATAGAGTCCAAATACAGAGTCGTGTTTACTGCTGTGTAGCATCTTTTTGGAAGAGGTATGTGTCTCAGTCTTGTCTGATATGATATCCTAGCTGCTCAGTCTTGATCCTAATATTTTCACATAATCGTGAAATGTCTCAGTTTAGGCATCTGATATGTTTTCTATTCTTTATAAAATCTGTGTTTGTGAGATTTAGAAATGGTTGCATTCTGTTTTTATTGACATTTTGCGCAGCATCCCAACATTTTTTGCAGCTGGGGTTGTATGGCATGGCTATAATAAATGCTCATAGTTGTGCAAATGCTCACTAATTTGCAAAAGTGAAAGATTTAGGTTTATGACAAAGAGGGTAACGGGACACGTCTATATCCTGCAGGTGTTCAAAAGTAAACTGCCATTCAGTTACATACAAACAATCAAGTTTCACTATTATGTTTCTGAGCTTAATATGAACCCACAGAACAAGGCACAGTTTCAATGCTAGGTTTCCTTCCCTTAACATGAATTCAATTTAACAGCAATTTTTGACACATTTCTAGAGCTCATCCACTATAAACTCACACCTGCCTCGCCTCCCCTCTCCTGTGTGTGTGTGTGTGCGTGTGTGTGTCCGTCCTTTCTGGTGGCAGACTCTCAGACAGCACATATCAGACTGAGTGTGTAGTGTACTGACCTGAACGTCCGCACCAGGTTGTTCAGGTCGGTAGTGATGTCAATCATGGTGAGATGCAGTGGACCTACAATGTTTCTGAGGCTGCACAGCACAACCACAAAACAAGACAAGAGAGCAAAGAATTAAGATTAACTGATCATGAAAATCATGATTATGTGCAGCCATGTCAAACTGTGCAGCAGTGAGGTTCACGGGACCTTCACAGCTGTTGAAGAAAAACCAGGAAAAGAAATTAATAAGGCTCTGTGTGCCACATCCAAGAAATAAAGGACAAACAGACACGCACCAGCTGGAGAGTTTCTCCACTGTGATTCGTTTCTGGATGAGGTTCTGAGCATGAGAGTCAACGAGCGGCAGGACCGGATCCTTGATGCTTTCCTGGACTGTCACCTGGTGTGGGGATGGTTTAAGAACAAAACTCACTCTGTGAGCTCACCTAATTTAAAATCAAACTCTTAAAGCAAGTCTTTTAATATGCACTTACCTGCTTTCTATTGGGCTCCTCTTTCTCGTCAGGCAGAATCCACGTGCCCTTATAAAATTCCCTGACCCGGAGCTCCAGATCCTGGGTCTCCCTCCGCAGCGTGTCATAGTTTGGCGCTGCAGCTGACGGGCTCTTCTTGTCCCCGCTGTTGTCAGCTGTCACCTCATCCTCAAGGTCATCTTCATCCAACTCCTCTTTGCCTTCTTCTTCTCTTACCTCGGCATAGGGAGAACCAAGGGAGTGATCGGAGCCGTACAGGAACGTTAACGTCTCATCGGTACACCACTCCTTCAATGTGTTTTTTAGGCAATCGAGCAGATTCATCCGTACAGAGTCAGGTTTGACTTCGGCGTGGTTCTTCAGTAGATCTCGCAGCCCAGCTGCCCCCCTCTTGCTCATACCCACCTGCGTGATGTTGAGTTCTTGCTGGCCGTGGCTGTTCTGATTAGTGGCAGGAATTTGTTTACTTTCTGTTGGAGGGTTTGAGCGAGGAACGCTGCGAGTTACCGTCTCCGATAAACTGCACACGCTCATCTCAGCTGTAGTCTCTTCCACACCAGAAAGCTCAGATAACTCTCTCTCTCGTGGTGCCGCCTGGTCCGTATGTGTCACCTGCCGCTCTTTGGGTTTTTCAGCATCAGTAACTTCAGTTTTACGCACGTCTGCCTCTTTTCTTTCCTCATCTTCTATCATACTTCTCTGTTCCTCTGTATTCTGACTCTGAGGAGGTTCGCTCTTTTCTTCATTCCCCTCTTCGTTGTTTATCTTTCTTGTTTCAGAATTCCTTTGTTGTCCTTTCTCATCCTCATCTGAGCGTTTAGGCAGGTCACCCCAGTGTACCCAGGGTCTCTGCTGCTGAGAGACCACGCTGGAGACAAAGTCCTGCTCATGTTCGCCGTCACTGACATCACTGTGGCTGCCTCCAGCAGGATGATCCCGAGAGCTGTGAAGCTCCTCGTGCTGAGCAGCCACGGGGTTCTCGACGTCCTCCTCTTTTAGACACCTCTCAGACAGCATCACCTCCTCACCAGAGCTCCCACTGAATGCACACATGTAACCCTGGATCAGTCTTTCTATTAATAAGGCTAAATATGGAAAACTAAACACCGAAACTTATTACGTACCGTTCTCCTTGCTTCAACAACTTAATTTGAGGAGGACTGAGAGAGAGAAAGGGAGCAAAGACATTATACAGAACATCACTGCATTCAACGATTAGCTCAATCAGGTGATTTAGGACAGAGATGAGAAGCAGCACACACACCTCTCATGTTGCCGAACCCAAAGAGGCGTCTTTGGTATTTGTAGCTCAAACGCTTTGGAGGCTTTGTAGCAGAAATTACTGCAAAAACACTAAAGACAAAAGAAGCAAAGACCAAAATGTGTCTTTAAGCACACTCTGGCAAGTGTAAAAAACAAAAAAACAATTTCACGTAGAAACACTCACCTTGCGCTCTGTGATGTCATACACTTTATTGGTCTTAGTAGAAATTTTGTATTGTTGAGATGGGATCTAGAAAGTGAACAGCACCACAGACTCAGTCATCACATATGAGACATGGAGATGTTTATTATTTGCAAACAAAATGCAATATCAGTGGCCTTACCTTGCCCAGTTTATTAGGACAGACGGGATAACCGCACAGCTTAGCAATAGACCTCTCCTCTACAGTATCTTTGTAATTAGCTGGGGTGATCATTTTGGCCTGTGAAGTAAAGAGAACTCGTTACTTTGCAGCTTTTCTCTGGTTTACATTTGTGTAAAATTAATATTGCGTGACATTTTAAATTATCTGAATATTGACAAAAAGCCTGCATGTAATCTAAAGTCTGTCATCAGAAATGGGAAAAAAGTGTGTGTTTACACAGCGTATCTCAGCTGCCATAGGATGAGAGGCAGAGTCCACCCTAGACTGGTTGCGAGTCCATCACAAAGCTAACACACAGATACAGACAACCATTCACAGCTCCGACCAGCTAACCAATTATGGATGCCTTTGGTCTGTGACAGGAAGCCTGAGTATCTGGAGGGAATCCACACAGACACAGGGGGAACAAACTCCACACAGAAAGGCACTACAGAATGAGATTATGGGTTAGCGAGTTATGTCGAACTTGAAGTCAGAATTTTCTGTGCCACGAAAGTGTCTCTCTTTTCACCTGGCTACATCACCATGGTAACTAATGCCGAATACATTAGGTTGTTTATTTTATCCTTCTATGCACTAGATGCCATGATTGACATTTTTCCACAGCATTAATATCTTGTGTTGTCTGTAACAGTTTTGCATTTTATTGTAATATTTTTGCTGTTCGTTAGAGACTTTTGACAGCATTTTATCATTATCACCTTATAACGTCTGATTAGACAGCATTCACAGGGATTATTCTGTGTGGAAAAAGAGTAGAACATGACATCCCGTAACAACAAGCCTAGTTAAACATCATCATAATGATGTCCATTAACTCTGTCTGGGGTTTTAAGCTTTGTCAACACCTAACGCAAACAAAGCCTGGCTGTAGTGAACTTAGCATACTCCTCAGGTCCTTCTTGCTGTGAGGCAATGGCACTGCTGTATTCAAATTCATAACAGGTCTAAATAGCATGCTAGAGCCAGGCTGTATTATACTGGGCCAATGGCAAAACCTCAATCATAGGGATCTCATGGCGATTATAAACCCTGGAAACTGCAGATTGGGCCATGTTCTGAGACTGTGAGATTCTAATTAATCGTGGCAGACATGGTGTGAATAAAAGAGACAGGTTTAGTATGACAGAGGCTTGGCAGTGATGTAAGGGTAACAGGACCTGTGCGTGAGAGCAGTGAGGAAAGACTTCGTCTCCTGGTTTGCCTAAAGCTTGTGCCCTGTCTAAAGTCACCGGTGACACATACACAGTCCACTAGGAAGTCCTCAGCCACACTGTCGTCCAGGAGCCGCTCCACCACCTTCAAAGCTCTCTTCTCCAGCTCCAACTTCTCCCTCAGCTTCTCCTTCAGCTCCTCTCTCCTGACACAAAGCACACACGTGAAGAAGTGTCTGTGTTTACTCCACAACCAACAAATGTTTGGTAATGATTACTGGTGCAGCTGAAGCGTCCAGTAGAGATGTCCTGGTGGAGTAGGGGTTTCTCACCTTCTCGCTTCTTCCTCCGCGGTGAGTGCTTTGACACGTTTCCCACCTGCCTCACAAACAACAACAACAAAAAATTGAATATACGAGTTAAATTAATCTGTGAGGGAAGAGATGTTGTTACTCTACCAACCAACCAACCAAAGGCTACACAAGCCAGCTGTGAGCGCTCTGAGATCCGTGTAACTCTCCACAACGCTGTGAACACTTCTCTAAAACCCGAGAAACAAAAAACAGGCTTTTAACGAACCCTTTTTGGAAGTTTTTTTGGAGCTCCCGCTCCTTCTTCTCTCATCCGTCTCCATGCTGTTTCTGTTTTCTACGCTTTCAACTTTGACCTGTGACGTGTCTCCATCTACGGTACGCCAGGGGGGACAATTTCTCGTTTGCGCGGTGAGTCCGTAGCGTGTAGTGTGTGTGTGTGTGTGTGTGTGTGCTTTTTTTTTCACCGGGCTGTTTGTGGAAGTTGAGCTGAGGTACGTGTCCCCTTGACCTCGGTCCCGTTTGCGTCCACACCAGCGGCTCTTTTCGTGGCGGTGAATTTGTTTGGCTAGCCACTGTTCGGCTAATAGCGGGGTTAGCATCCCTGCTGCTCTGCTGTGTTTACAGTCACACAGGCTCAGAGCTTAACCTCTGACACCATTGGACCTGTTTTTTTTATATACTTGAAGTTTCCCCTGTTTTTGAGGACTTCTGCATGAGGACAACACCCGTATGAAGACAGCAGGGATGGCTCTGGAGCAGCTCAGTGAGGTGGTCCAAAGATGTGTAAGTATTCAGTGGTACTTGTAACCCCCATCCACTCCTTCACTCTGATATCAATTCCCTAAACAGCACGTCGGCACAGTCACTGGCACCAACCTGGATGCTGGTACCCACTCACAGTGACAGAATGCACCCACAGACTGAGCTGACCTGGGTTTTGAGTCTCTCACTAGAGCATATTCTAGATCAGAGGTATTCAATTACAATGTAAGGAGGTCCAGTTTGAGAACATTTCCAAGTCCAAAATATAATCAAGTTCCACATGATTATAAGTGCAGTCTATTTTAAAGTAGCCTAATAGTTATACAGTGTCAGTATATGGGCAATAACTGGTTGTAATGTAAAGCAAAGAAAGTGTAATTCGGTATTTCAACAATATTTATTATTCATTTCTCAAATGAAAAAAAAAATGTTCTTTTTTGGTTTCAAGTAAAATTATAGCTTTTAAAAAAGTTATCTTCAAATAAAGTGCTTAATTTAAAATAATGAAAAGTTTTTGAATTTCTCCTCTTTGTCTTTTTTCTAAATTACATTTCACATGTAAACCATCTCACTTTAAACCCTCCTTTTCTCCCTGTCTGTCTCCCTGACTTAATTCCTTTGGCTTCTGCCTCTCGTCTCTTCTCCGAGTTGTCTACTTTTACACGTGCTCTGAGTAAAGGATTTGATTGCCTGAGTAGAGTTACGTTGAGTGAGTTAACCACGCCATTGGTCTACCACGCCATTTATACACTGCTGCCATACAGCAGCAGTGTATAAATGCTCAGTTAGTGAAGACGGGAATAGAGGAGAAATCTTCAGTGGATCATGGGAAGTCCCCCAGCAGCCTGAGGTAGCAGCAAAACTAAGGGATGGTTCAGGGTCACCTGATCTAACTACAAACTTTATCAAAAAGCCTAATCTTAAAAGCAGAGGGGGGTGACTGTGTTCTGAACCCAAACCCAAAGAGTGTAATACGCCAAGATTGTGTCTTTGAGATATTTGATAGAATATAATATTTAATAAGTAACTGTTTAAAATGTCTGTTTTCTCTATTTTTACCCACTTGTTTGTCTCTTTTTCATGCAGCAGGCTCTTCCAGACGACAGCTACACCACCGAGGATCACAACATCTTCACGGTTGCTGGGCAGACGTGTATCGAGGAGGGAAACAGCGCGCAGGTCCTCAGTATTGTGCTGGATGAAAAGAATCAGGTAACGTTTCTCAAAGTTGACACCAATCGCTGCTTCTCAGGTTTGTCACACAATCATCTGTGTAACTGTCTTCATCTGTGCAGGAGATCGTGAGATGCATGGGTTGGAACCTGCTGCCTCCGCTGATCCAGGTCCTGCTGAAGAAAGAAGACAAGAATCTTCCTCAGTGTCTGGCCATTTTTAACCACCTGCTGGAGGTCAGTGGTCAGGAGTGGACTTAAGATAAAACATCACTGATGAAAACTGCATGAATGTAGCATTGTAAGGGTGATCTTTGTGGTTGTTTTTGCAGACGTGCAGACCGAAAGAGCTGCTGATCGGCCTGTTGGAGCAGCTGGAGCAGGATGATCCTGATACAATAGCAGAGAGTCTCCATCTGCTCTTGAAGCCTTTACAGAAAGGTAAAGAATCTTTTTAGTCATCTTTAAGGCCACTCTTCTTACTGTTTTTTTTTCTTGTCTTACATGCAGTCAGGCACATATGCAAACTGTTGTAATTCCTACACTGTTCACCTGATTTGGATGTAAATACCCTCAAATGAAAGCTGACAGTCTGCAGTTAAAGCACATCTTGTTCGTTTCATTTGGAATCCATAGTGGTGGTGTATAGAGCCAAAAATGTTAGAATTGTGTCGATGTCCCAATATTTATGGACCTGACTGTATATGTTGCATATTGCTGTTTGAATGCTTTTTCTTGCTATTATTATTGTGATGTATTCTCTTTTTCTCGCCTCTAACAGTGCTTGTGCGCCTGGGCGGCCGTAAGGCGTCATCTTTGGGCATGGCGCTGTCGTCCGTGCTGGACCAGGTGGCCAAACTGCCTCTCCCTCACACCAAGGAGCAAGAGGAGGATGACGTCTTTTCGTTTTGCCGTTGCTGCACTGACATGATCGATTTCGTCAGACCTTTTGTTCAAGAAGTCAGACATAACCTGCCGAATAATGAGATGCAGAGCGAGACTACAAACAGGACTGTGGGCAGACAGGGGAAGGATAAAGAGGATGAGCTGCGGACAGAACTTCTGAAGTTGTGAGTGAAAAAAAATGTGTTTTCCAGCTCAGACTCACGTTTGATAGTCCGACATAATGTCATAGAAAAGCACTGCAGGGCTTTTGAAAACTGATGATGCTGAGGCTTCATTTTTGTTTGTCTCCTCTTAAGCTGTATGAAGAGTCTGAGTCATCCTTTGTTGGAAGTACACCTCAAGGATCCTGACACGCTGGCTCTGTCCCCCCTCAGGACTTTTGCCACCGAGATTTTGGTAAAACCATTTTTCAAACGTGTAAATGGTGTCATTGCTGGTTTCTAATATGTCATCAGTTCGTCACGTACTTGCATATCATGGTAATCGTGGTTTTCTGTGTCCTGCAGAACATCCTCGGTTCTATTGGGGAGTCCCTCAGCAGTCTCGTGCACCAGCCTCTTTTGAAGAAAAAGCAGGTTCCCGGCTTTCTCGAGGAGGAGGTGCGATATCCTAAAGAGTCTTTGGCCAGCTTGGCTCATCTGGTGTTTGTCCATCACCTGGCTGCAGACACCTTCCCCACTGTTTTCAGGTATTTTGAAAACATATTTTTCTCCTGGGATGCACAATGTGGGATTATTCCCACTTGGCTTGAAATGAATCTGTACTTGGGTGTTTCAGTAGTTCTACATTAACAAATACTGAAACATTTAAATAATGCTAATGCTCCCAACACTCCGTATTCTCTCTGCAGTCCCGTGTTCAGTCTTCGATGTAACATCGAGCACGTCTCTGTCCTCCTGTCCAGGTAACGTGACATAATAATGTGTTGTGTTATAATCTTTGTTAGCGTTTTACAAAAGCTGTAAAATATGAATATGCACATTATACACATATATATATGTGTCCACTTTAATGATCAACCTGTAATCAGTGATATCTATCTTTTATAGAACTGAGGAGTCCAAGCTTCAGAAAGGACTGGTAGGTGACGTTTTCACTTATTTATTAGTTATTTATTACATAAATTATAATGACCCTAATCATGGAAATATATAGGATTAAATCCAGGAGTCACATATTGACTCCTGGATTTAATCCTATATATTTCCATGGTGCTATTTTAATTAAACACAACATGTTTAAAAACTTATGAAAAGTTTGTTTTCTTATGGTTTGATATGTACGGTCATCATCTTGGATGCTCATATTCAACATGGCCAAGTTTTCAAATAATGAGGTTAGCATTTGGAGAGGCTTTAGACTCTAAAACTTGAGGTTCCCCACATTTTTTCCTATAATAGCCAATCAGAAGAAGCCAAAGAATGAGGCTGTAAGGGTCGTTACCTGCCAGTGTAAATGGTCACTGTGTTACTTAAATCTTCTTCTGCACATTAAAAGCAGTCATCAGTGTATGATGGATGTGCATCACACAGGAGCTGTATGAGAAAAGTCTGGTGCGAGTCGAGGACGGCAGTCTGCGTGCTGACCTGCTGGAGATTAAAACCTTCCTCACAGTCCCTCAGGTGAATGCAGTCGCTTCATTATAGACCTGTTGGGTCTACTGTTGTGTTTTGTGTGCGTCATATAATGTTATTAATGTCAGTGTTTAATTTCAGAACTTAATAAAGGTCATGACGATATGTCCAAAGCATGAACTGGTAAGTTTTTAATCAATTTTGATGTGTTTAAAATCTAATGTCAGATCATTTGGTTTGAAATCGGCTTTCATTTGTGTTACCTTCATCTCGTTTTTGGTACCTAGAATGAAACTTTGACGATACTTCTTTTTGTCTTCAGAGAACTAAAGGACTGAAGGTTTTCCAGCTGAGCATTGATAAGTTCAACACTGAAGCCAAGTACAGATTCTTCCAGTGAGCTCCGCCTTTCTTCCCTGAAAATTAATCAGAAATGTGTCTTTTCCACTTCCCACTGCAAGCGACCTGTGTTCTTGTTTCAGGTACATGTTGAAGACGAGTAACCACTCAGGAGTTGAAGGCTACGTCATTAAAAATATCAAGAATCAGATAGACATTGCCCTGCAGGTGAAGATGTACATTAAAGGAAAAAATGGCAGTGTGGGCCATGTTTAAAATTTCTTGGGGGACCTAAAAGAATCTCTTTATCGCTCTGTCTCCAGCCAGGTAACAGTAACGTCTGGTTTGAAGGCATTCAGCTCATGCCTCTGCTGCGTAAGGTTCTTATTCTTCCAGATGGCCCAGAGACTGACCTCCTGCAGTACCTGGACAGGTCTGTGCACACACACTAATGCGGGTCACAGGAGTGTGACAGCCAGCCCCAACACGCACTGTTAAAAAGGGTCATACACACTGTTTAAAAGAAAGTATTACATTGTTCAATTTTGTTTCTTCCTGAGAAAATATGAGATGTTTAAATTTAATTGGACACTTCTGTGTAATCATGAGGAATTTTCTCGATAAGATTTTAAACAACAAACACCCCTTGGTGCTTTTTATATTAAATTGTGCAATAAGTATAAACAAAGTAGTATTGCTGTTGATTTTTTAGTTTTTAAAAAAGGCCAGTAAAATATACTCACTGGTCATTAAATGCACTTAAGTTGCTGCCATGTGATTGACTGATTAGATATTTGAATTAATGAGCAGTTGAATCGGTGTGGCTGGTTGAGTGTACGTGTCGCCCTGATCAGAAGTCATTATTTAACAACAAAATCTTGGACTTTATGGACGAGAGTAGTTGAAAGTTTTGGAAATGTCTGGAAGGTAGATTAAGAAACAGCGCATGTGTGTGTTGATCTCTACAGAGTCATGGAGTCTCTAAATCTGCTGCGTTACCTGGTCATCAGAGACAAAGTGACAGAGAACCAGGTGAGTGCACTGTAGAGCTGAAAACACCAAAAATTACATTTTAAAACAAGCCGTTCACCTTTATGATGGCCTATAAGGGTATATAAGCTTTCTCTGTGTGTGTTCTGATGCTGCTGAAGACCGGCATCTGGACAGAACTGTATAAAATAGAAGATACGTTCATGAAGCCCCTTCGTGTTGGTGTGAACATGTCCAGGGCCCACTATGAAAGAGAGCTGCAGAACACAATGGAGGCCAAGAAGAGCAAGGCTAAAGGTCAGATCAGCGACACTTTAATTTCCCATTTCTTAGTACAACATAGAGACTCTATGCATGCACAGGAGGGCTTCTATTTTGCAGGTAGCTTGGCTTCATTTTTCTCAGGCTTCTTTTGTACTCGTCCCAACTCAAACAACTTCTTAATGGCACTTTTCAACATGTAGCATCATCAAAAGTGTTCAGAGGCTTTCTGACAGCATTTGTTTCTTCACAGAAGAGTCTGTACTTTCTGTGTCTGTTGGTGGTGAGGAGCTGCCCAGCATGACCCCAGAGTCACAGATTCAGGTGAGTAACACAGTCAGATGGCATCGTATCACATATTTATGTGTGTGGGGATTAAGAAAGCACTGTGATGTTCCTGACTGCATTTTCATTGGTCCTGCCAGGCTCTGCACTCTGCCCTGCACACGTTTGACATGATTGAGAGCGTGTTGGCACGGATAGAGGAACTCATCGAGGTGAAGGACAACCTGTAACCACACAAGCTCATCATCTCAAACAGAAAACTGTTACTTGTTTCAAAACAAAGTGCTAGTGCACTGCTGGTCTCTTTGCTTTACAGTGTAATTATAAAATGTTGCATACATTGTCAATTACAGGTTTAAAAGAAATGGCAAGTTTGTAAGCTCGGTAATAAACTTTCAAACTTTTGTACTCGCAGGTTAAATCAGGTGTTTTCATTTTTGGTGAAAGTGTAAAAAAGTTGTGGTTTGGTAAAAATAATTTGTAACCTTTGGAAGCTTCAGTTTCTCCTGCCATCACAAAAATATCTTAGGTTCATGCAGCCTGTGTTGCCCAGAACACTCTAGCACAAAGGGATGTTATAGGTTATAAAGGTAAAAAAAAAAAAGACTCAGCAAAGTAGCTCGCAAAACAATACATAAGTTTACAAAGTGCAAAAGGGTAAACAAACTTAAAGTAATAAAATGGATCCCATGTAACAGAATTGTTTAAAAGCAAGTCTATAGAATTTAGATTTAAGCAGTGATTCAAAGGAGGTCTGGCTCTGTGTGCTCGATCCTCTCAGGTAGGTCATTCCAGATGTGAGGGGGCCTGAAAAAGCAAAATCACCTACAGATTTAAATTCTTGCCTTTAGCACAGCCTGAAGGGTCCAACCCGAGGCTGTGAGCAGGCACACGTGGGGTCAGAGGTTCTGCTACGTACATCGAGGCCACAGGCGAGTTTTGACGAGAGAGAGAGCAACTTTTCATTAATGCCAGAGAAGAGAGCAGCAATAGTCCAATCTTGAGAAAATAATTCCTTTCATTCATTCAATCATTTTTAAAAAACTTTGCAAAATTTGATGATATTAGCAATTCATAAGCATGTTATTTCACTACACCCCATATTTTTACCCTGGGTTACTACAAAAAATAAATAAATGCTGAACTGTTTTCTTGGGTCCAGGTAACAAAAAGTGGAAAATAAAATCCTTCTAAATGAATATAACCATGTAACCTGAATGAGAGACATCATTTTGTTTTTGCCTTTATTATTAACCTGAACTGGGAAAAACTGTTGACACTTCGGTGTTTTACATAAATAAACCAAACTCAGACATGCACACAGTAATGAAGCAGAATTCACACACTCACAGGATACAGATATGCACCTTCAAATTAAAAGCCTTTATGGCAGTGATAACTGTAAACAAAATATGGATTATTCCCTCTTTAAAAGGTCAAGAGTTATAGCAATATCTGCGATGTTTCCACCATTTTAAAATGCCCTTCTTCACAGTTCTTTAGACTACATCATAGCTGCTGTGAATATAAGAAATTTTTACTTTGAAGTGCACCGTGTCAACCACGAAGCCAAACCTATTTTATATAAACATTTACATTTAAGTAGGAGCGTTTTTTAAAGACGGCTGATGGGAGGGGGGAAAACTGCAGCACATTACAAGGAGTGAACGTTCTCTCTCATGCTCACGTGCCTTTTCTGCACCTGAACCACAGCCTAAGACATCATAGTTTTACTGGTTCCTGGTGCTCTCACAGCACAGTCTCACAGGTCTTTGAACAGCGGGTGTTGAAGAGCCTGAGCAGCTGTGATCCTGGTGGAAGGGTTCAGATCCAGCAGCTTATCCAGCAGGTCGTAAGCCTCATCGGGAACTCTGTCCCAGCCACGCTCATCCTCCTCCTCTTCCACCTTTTCCTGCTTTGGAAGGCGAGTTGCGGTGTCATTACCACCTGAATGTTTGTGCTTGATCGTTTGACTACACAAGAGTTCTGCAGGAGTTTCATCTGCTTCCTTTTTGTGTGGTTTGAGTGTTCTTTCAGTTGGACGGTGTGTAGGAGTATCATCTTGGATCTTGTGATGATGAGTGTCAGTGGAATCTGCCGTAGCCTCAGGAAGTGGTGTGACTTTGTTATCTGGCGATGGCCTCAATCCTCTGAGCGTCTCACACAGGGTCCTGAGGTCCTGTCGAGGGAGCTCCCGACTGCACACCACCGCTTTACCTGAATCAGATTCAAGCCCATAAAAATAAGATTACTCTGTACAGAGGTTTTTACAACCCTGTTTCTGAAAATGTGACACTAAAATGTAAATGAAAACGGAACACAGTGATTTGTGAATCGTTTTCTTCCCATCTCAGGACCTAATAAAAACAATAATTCTATACTGTGTGAAATATATTTTTAAAAAATAGTCGAGCTAAAAAGGTCATCCTAGATTCTCAGTCTTTCTGAGGTATTGAGATTATCCAGAACATCTCTGAAATGTTTTGGAACATCTGCATTCGTCTTTTTCAGGGAAGGTCCTGCTGAACCTCTTTTCGTATTCATTTCAGCAGCTCGGCTCCAGGTGTTAAACTAAGATGTTTGCAGGCCAGAGCCGTGACCCCCTGAATGCATTTGGAGCATCATGAAATGAAATGAATAGCCATGAATTCTTAAATCCTAAATCACGTGAGAGAAGGAAACATTTCAGATTACAGAGTTTGCCACAAGACCTTTGAAGAAACATGGAGCTGGCATCAAATTTAAAACAACACAAAAGGTTTTATGTGTTGTTCTGCACCATTTTCAGTTCACTATACTTCACATTTATATTTATGCAGTGCATCAACTCTGGAAACTGTGCTGCAGAATATTGTTCCACTGCAGAATTATAGTGACTCGATTGGTGATGAACTGCCTGCAGGATTAGTCACTGCAGTCTTGCAGGTGCAGTGAGGATCTGCGTTCTGCAGAAGCCCCAAAAGAAGACATTTATACGCACCGAACGACTTGCCAGCCTTGATGGTCTCTCTGGAGCCTCGTAGGGTCATGATCTGAACGAGCGCAATCATGTCATCGGTGGCCTTAAAGAACGGGTAACGGCCACTGAGCAGTGAGAGCAGGATCACACCAGCTGACCACACGTCTATGGCTGCAGTGCAGGATGACAGGACAGGGGAGGGTGCAAGAGTGCAGATTAGTAAGAATAAAAAAGAACATCCCAAATTTGCTATTTTTAAGCAATTTTTGGAAAACCTGCCAGGCTCATATGACAGGAAATGTTACCAAGCATGAGAAAACAGATTTTTTTTTTTTAGTACTAGAGAGCATCTCTGAACATACAGCACCTTAAATCACGTTCAACAATAGATACATATATTTATTTTCTTTGCTTTTAAACATGTATTATAAATAATGACTTGAGACACCCACCCGTGCCTTGGTTGGGACACTTTGTGAGGACTTCTGGTGCTCTAAACCCTGGAGTTCCTGCCCTGGGCGCCACCTGCGACTTTCTGCAGTCAAAAACAAGGACAGGAACGAGGTATTAGAAGTGACACAAAACAGAAACTAACAATTCTTCCTTTAGTGGAAGTGGATTGGAACGAGAATTTAGTTTTAATAATAAATAATTTTTGTTCTTGTACAGCTGACACAAGCACCATTAAATCATATTTCATATAAATGAAAGAAATCATATAAATGTTTCACTGTCTAGAATAATGCCCAAAACATGTGCAAGGTAAACAGGAGGTGCAGGAGGATGTTTTGTTAGTTACCTGGACAAGCAGACGTTGCAGACCCGATCAGTGAAGTAGCAGTTACAGGTTAGGCCTCGCTGTACGGGTCTCTGACTGCTGCTCTGGGTCCTGACAGGCAGGGTGGCTGAAGAGTACTTACGGCTGGCTGCGTCCTCTGTTTTACTTGGTTTTACCAGCTAAAGAGTAATGATGATTCAATTTTTAATGTCACCTCCAAAACACTCAAGGTCACCTTATATCACTTAATAATATATAATAAGACCCAGCAGGAAAAGTTGCAGCAGGGAACACAGTGTAGCTCAGTGCGGGGTTTGATAGCACCTAATGCTATCAAACTGAATAAGCTTATATAAAAAAGTAATTTATTTCTGTTAAGCAGTCCTACATGTGAACGTGAGAGACAAGAGTTGCAGAGCTTTGTCACAGCATAAGAGAAGCCTCTAAAAACCCATCTTCTTCATGCTGATGAAAGCTAATGGCAGCAAACCTGTTGATGAGCCACGGGGAGTGGGAGGGAATGAAAGTCTGGAGGTCAGTGACATATGCAGCGCAAAGACTACAAAAAGCTTTCAGTGTTAATATTTTAAAGGTAATTAGTTGCAGTACAGGGAGGAAAAATAGCATGTTTAGGATTAGGATGGCTGTGTCATGTTCAGTGTGAACTGCATAACTGTAGATGAGCAGAATATGTTTTTTGGTGTTGCACACCATGCTGAGCTATGGAAAGCTTTCAGCCAATAGCTCTTTCAGAATCACCCTGTTGGTGCAAATATACCATTTATGTCTCTCAAAATGCGTTATTGTTGTTATCGTTTTCTTCCATCACTTCATAGTAAAACGATTTATTTTTGTAACAGGCTACTACAAACAAATACAATTTAAATGTTTTTCTTTGCTAAATTGTCTTTTATGTGTAGACAAAACACTGGTTCATCCCTTTAGCTAGGTGCCTTTTCTATGCTTGGATCAAAGGCCAGTGTTAAGTGGATTAACAAGCCAAAATATGTTCCTCTTAAAATGCTCGGGTCCAGCCAATCTCCAAAGAAAAACTTTTCTTGCAAGAAAATCTATAGATATGAGCAGCAGCTCAAGACTTTTGCACAGTACTGTAGTTTTCCCCCATTGCTTACCTCTGTCCTAATGGCAGCGTGTTTGGTGTTGGAGAGAGCTGGTGTGCAGCTGTTCAGGTTCCTCTCTCCAAACACAGTCCGTGGCGCTTTGCGTAGCTCTATCAAATCCTAAAGAAAACCAACATGGACGATGACATAAGCAAAACATAAACAATGGAAACACAGATGTTATAAACATCCAAGTACAGCTTAACCATACTTCAGTCTTGTGCAACACAGTGAAGTGTGATTAGAGTAAATCTTATCACTGGACAGAAACACCTAATGAAGATAAAAATGATGGTAAATAAAATAAGTGCAGACACCTTTGTGGGCTTTGTGCGAGAAGTGGTCACAGTGGTGGTAGCAGAATGTGCTTTTTTAATCAGTGCTTTTCGAGAGGTTGAAGAAGATGTGGTGGTGGAGGAAGATGCGGAGGAATTTGTTGGGTGTATTTGCTGCCGTGCAGGCAGTGGAAGAGAGGTGGAGACTGTTGTGGTTTTTGAAGAGAGTTTAGGCGGTGCTTTGCTCCGCTGTGCAGCCACTTGTTTCCCTGTGGACCCTCCACCTTTCTGTGATGGTCTCTTTCTCACCACCTTCAATAGCTCAATCTGGGTGTCAGCTGTACCCTGTGCCAGGCCGAAATCCACCAGTGCGTACCTGTGCATACGGTTACACAAAAAAACAAAACAAAAGCCAAAATGTAATAAAGTGTATGTGGAATTTATTAGTGTCATTTTTTTTTAAACATACATTCTAATCTTATAGCTGAGTGATGCTCCAGCACTGTATCAATATAGACAACACATAGCATCAGATCATTAGCCTTACATCAGAATATTAGCATTAGAATTGACAACAGATAAAACATTACAAATGTTCTGCAGCTACTTACATTTTGCTCTTTCTGTTGTAGAGGAAATTGTTTGGCTTGATGTCTCGATGAATTATGCCAAACTGGTGGATGTGTTTCAGAGCCTTTAACAGGTGGTAGATGTACAGGCGGACCTCTTCAAAAGTTAGCGACCCAATGATGTCCTGGTGAATATGTTTAGTTTCAATCAGAAGTTTTAAAATACATTTTAAAGCAACGTCAACATAATCAGGAGAAGAGACTAATTTAGAAGCTCAGATTGTGTCCATAAAAAATTAATAAATTACTTCAGTATAAACACTGCATGTCACTGCAGTAACATACGACAAAGTACATACAACAATGGCTTGATGCTCCATGTAGGGCATTACAATCACCACATGGTCCTCCTTCCTGAAGCAGTATGTCACTCCCATCACATTCTCTCTGCCTCTGCAAAGTGGATTAAGGGCACAGCTCAGAAGACAGGCGTCATTTCATTATAATGTGTTATGTCTGCAAGAAATGTCAATCTCGGACATTCGCGTCCAAGAATCATTACAGAAGCACTCAACCACAAATGCACACTCATTTATATAAATTGGTGTGCTTTATGCTGCACGTCTTGTCAACCCCAGCCAGCAGTGTGCCAAACTGCGTAGGTTAAACTGAATCATAAGATGTCACACAAATGAGAAACCCACACACCGATTTACCACGGTATAAAAATAAACTTAAAAGCAAGAAATCAAATAAAATTTGGTCTTTTCTGATTTTACATTTTTGGGATACTCGCCTCTTTCACAAACACAGTAATACTAAAATAAAAGTTAATTTGGAGGTGTGCTACCAATTCCACATGGAATTATAGGAAAATTAAATAATAATCAAATTGAATCCCTGCATTATCTGTCAAATAATAAAAACATACACTCACCAGCCACTTTATTAGGCACACCTATTTACGCTGCTCTTTATTGAAAATATCTAATCAGCCAATATCATATCAGCAACTCAATGCATTTGGCATGTAAGAAATGCCAAATATGAAGGTGCAACTCAAAGGAACTCTATAATTTAACCAGGTCCAAGTCTTTAAGAAGGATTAGTGACAGTTTACAGGGTTACAGTAACACAAACTAAATAAATAAATAGATGTTGATAGAAAAAACATCTGTGTAATGTCAATAAAATTCTAAGTTACTTCGTTAGACTCACCCTGCAACAGTGAGACACTGAAGCTCAGCAGCAATCCGTGTGGGATGGCTTGTTGGGATGAGATGCTTCAGTGCAAACATCTCTCTCCTCCCATCCCGCATCTGCGTCTCACCCAAGTATACTGAGCTGAACGTACCTAATGAAGACACACAAATGTCATCAGCACTTCTCCTTATGAGGTTAGTGAACGGCTAACAATCCTTCTCCCAGCTGTATAAAAACTCCAAAACTGACTACGTACCTTCTCCAATTTTGTCTATAATGCGGAAAACCTTGGCTAGCTGAGGAACAGCTTTGTAAAGAAACTCAACGTCCATCTCCACGTCCGCTGGAAACAAACAAGACAAAAAAAAAATCCACTGTCAGAACACCATTACTAGTGCGGTGTATATGGTCAACACATAGAAAGCAATAGGAACGGGAGGGGAGAGAGATAGAGTATCGATACAGCTGTATAAGCCCGGTTTAATCTCAGGGTGGTGGGTTCGAGCCCTGCATTGGGCGTTCGCATTGAGGGCAGGGATAGCTCAGTAGGTAGAGGCCCCATGATCGGAAGGTCGAGGGTTCCACTGAACGGCTACCCTGAGGTACCCCTGAGCAAGATACCGTCCCTACACTGCTCCCCGGGCGCCCACCGCTTCACTGAGTGAATGTGTTAAATGGAGACGGAGATCAATAACTGTGACATAATTTGGAGTTAAAGAAAAATACTGGCGGCCACACTGCTACCCCTCAGCCTTCTAGTAGATGCACTTATGGTATGGTAATCCTACAATCTTAAAGTAAGTTTAAAAAGAACAAAGAAAGCAAAATAAATATAAAAAATATGATATGATTGTCTTAAAAATGAAATCTGCCTAGAGTGAGGTTATTAATACTGTGTGCAAACCCTAAGCTACAGTGACAAACTATAGCTGAGCACACAGATTTTAATTGTATATCAGCTATAATATAATAATGTAGTTCCAATATAAGGATGCATTTCTACTGAATTATTTCTGTCATATCACAGTTGTCCAACTCACGGGAGATTTTCCGTTTCTTGTGACCTCTGTCAGGTTCTATAAGGCATCCGTCTGTGCTGGGCTCAGCGCAGGCAGGAGAAAACTCCATCTGAAAACCAGAAAACAGTTAGAGACACTTACAGATGGAGCAAACACTCGTGATTTAAGTTTGGTAAACACTTTATTTAAAATATTCTGTAGCTGTACAAGTCCTCATTACTGTAAATGTCTGCAGTTATAGTTTTTTGAAGAGCGCGGTCTGACTTCCTAGATACCACTAGCATATTGTTATAGCTCGCTAACTGCAGCTGCTAGAGCAAAAACACAAAGAAACTTACCGCTTCAGTTGGTTGTAAAGTCCAAAAGAGTCTCAAATTAACGCCTCATAAAGTCACTATACAGCCCCGACCAACATCTCTACCGGTGAAACATCAATTACAGGTTTATATTCCGCTCTGGCGGTGGCTGAAGAACTTTGTACAGACTTTCGTATTGAAGCGTCTCCGCCAACAACAAACTCCGCGCTAAAAGTGACGTCAACAAAATCTCGCGGTACAGCATCAGAAATCACGTGATACTCCAAGCACGCGGACAATAACGATTTAATTACAGCTGTGATGTATGCTGCATGACTTATTTAAAACAAAAACTGCTGCCTGTAAATTACACGTTACACAGCCAAATAACAGTTTAGTGTTTTCTGTTTATTTTCCTTGTTACTCCGTTATGAGTTGTTGCCTCATAAGAATGGCTGTTGACAATTTTGACCAAATTTAAAAAGACTAAAACTAATAACATTTCCTGTATATTTTAGGAGCCCATTCAACACTGATTTTTGATGAAAATATAATATTCAATTGAAATAGTCGAATATTCTTTTCCCCTTTCAAACACCAAAACCAGATGAAGTTTTAGAGCGCCCTCTGGTGGAAATTGTGCCTCATCAAAACTCTTAACATGGTTGAGGGGTGTTTCTCACATCACTTTACTTTTTTCCATTTATCAGCAGTTATAAATGCAGAAATCAACAGATTGTGAAATAGTTACTATTTTACAATAATATCGTCCCACAGATAAATTGGCTTTAATATTTTCTAATGCATAATTTCAGTTCTTGTTTTTCTTGTTCATGTCTGGTTATTTTCACTTCGGTTAGCAAACGTGTTTTAACACCTCCTATAGGTTTATCATGTAGCTGTGGTTATATTTTTAATAACCTTGGATATATAGTACTGTGCAAAAGTCTTGAGTCCTCATTTCTTGCTTTTACTTTGTTTTCAAGGAGACAGAATTCCTTATACTTTTTCTCTCCAGGTTTTTAAAACCTCATTGGACATTTTTCTTAGGAGGCTGCTTTTTTAAAATCATTTTCAGTCTTTTCAATGTACCTGACCATGTTTAGTGAAATGAATTCTTTTGTTTGTTAAGCCACCTAAAACAGAACTATAACTAAGCATAAAAAAGTCATCATCATCTAACACAAGGTATAAACAGCCAACTTAGTGAAGAACCAGTTTTGAATTGTATTTTAGGTACTTACGTTACTTACTACGTTACTAGTAGGCTCATTACTTTCACAATAGCTAGTTGAATCTACAAAAAAAAATCTAAAAATAACAGTAAAATACTATTTTTGCAACACCATGCAACAAGATTTATATGTAGAGACATGTGAACGTATTCCTTTGCATTAAGTTGAAATTAATACTTTCACTGGAGTACGCAACAACTTGAATGGCAGTCTTTGAATACACACCTATGATACTAGACAGTTGTCACAAAACTACTTTTAATTAGTCTACAAGTGAGTTCACACATTGAGAAATTACCCAAAGACTCCACTGAATCCTCCAGTGAACGCAGGCTTTATTAAGTAAACAGCGCACATAAATACAATCACATCAAAAAACCCTTTTGAACTTGTTTCATTTACAATACAAAATAAGAATGAATTTGCAACAATCTATAACTCGAGGTGAAAATCTCACAGGAAACAGAAAGAACCTTACATTAGGGACATGTTTATATCAGAGTGTGTCCACCAGTACTTCTAAAATATTCCATCAAAAATGCCAACAAAAGCATCTTCCTCTTTGCTGCTGGTGTTGAATATATGCAAAAGGGGGGAAAAAGGAAAAAGGGTATTTATTAATCCTGTAAGGAAGTATGCTTATCCCATATCCCCTGCATATAGGATCACTTTTTTTATTTGCTGAGAAAACATGCAATAGGTGTGAATCAAGGCCACTTTTTTTACCTTCTATTGAGAGATGAGCTGGCGTTGGGTGGGGCACTCAATGCTGAAAAGAAATCCAATCTCCTAGTCACTTTTGCCTCCTCAGGCTGTTTTAGAAGTTCTAATGATGTTTTTATAGTGGTTTCCTCACTGAAAATATTTGGCCTCTGGACAACAAAAATAAATAGAGCCATGATTCATGTCTGCACATTAGCTTGACTGCTGGCGGTTACATTTGAGAAAGGTGAGGTTAGAAGCATTAACTGAAGTCAGACGAAAAATAGCACAAGTATGAGCTTTACTGTACTAGCTGAATAAATAGACAGTTAAATAGATAATAGATAACTAAAAGATGTCAACAGACAGAAAATGGTGTTCTCAGTGTTTTTACATATAACAACTAACTGCACAAATAGACATGTACACATTTGTTTGCACATACATGCACTTTTGGATTCCACTTGGGTGTGATTCTCTTCTGTGGTGTGAATGTCCGGCTGACTGGTGAGGGTCCCGCTTTTTTGATTTCAGGACTGACATTTGTTAAAGTCAACCTGAAATAATCATGAAAAACATTTATTGCACATGTATTGTTATTAAACAGTCCAACCATCTTCCATGCTCCTTGTTTCTCATGACAATGCGACAAAAGAGAAGAATAGACACTTTTTGCATGTGATATCAAGTTGTCATTGTAAATCGTGTAAAAACTATAAACTTTGACACTTGTATTTTACTTTACATTTAATCTACACTATTACGATTTTTAATCGACTAAAACTAAAAGAATAGAAAAGAGAGGGCGGCTGTCTCCTGAATCCAAACTGGGAGCTGTTTCCACAGGAGGGAACATGAAAGCTTTTACTTTTAGAAAATCCAGGATCAACAACTGGAGTCTGCAAATATGACAAATTTTCTAACAGTTACTGGTACTGTCTCACTACACATACAGTATGTCACACAGTTTCTGGTTCCTGGCTTTCTGGGTATACCTTACTTGGTGGTTAATGGTGCATAAGGTTGTGGTCTTACCTCAGTGGTGTTGTCACAGCGGTTATAGAAGGTTTGATGTGTGAGTGGCTGAGTAATACTGGTGCTGAAGCTGTAACATAGCCTACATAAAGACATATGTATAGTGTTAATTAAACCATAAGAACATCTGATGTATAATCCCACATGGGCATGTGTGCTTAAGGGTATCCAGTGATATTAAAACATCACTGTGTTCATGTCACAATGAAGTCTTAATGACTGGAATGTGTGAGAAGCTGATTTTCAGTTCACTCTACCTGGTGTGCGGTTTTCATCACACTGCTGAATTTGAGGTTGTGCAGTCGTGTATGAAGTCAGTGCTGGCTCGCTGGCATGCATCAGATTATCATCATCAAAATCGCCCCAGTCATCCCACTCGTTTCCAAGGTCAAAGTTGACAGTCGGTATCTGGAGGGATGAAGTATTTTTGCAGAGAGCAGCCTGTTCTGGCAGTGCGGTGGAGCTCTTTGAGTGACCCGTGCTTGTTGTATTGATCTGATTTAGATCCTGTTGAGAGTCCTGACTCCCAACACTCATATCTGTGGTCATCCACACCGAGGAACCTCAACACAGAGGAAGATAAAAGCATGGTCATGTCATCAAATCTTTCTTTACTGTGTGTATTTATAAATTCAACTTGAAAAATAATATCTATCTAATATCTTTTTAGATATATTCTTCCATCTCCCACGCAGCTATTGATTTCAGAGCTGACCGTGGTTGGGTGATACTCGTTAAGTCTACCATTTAATCTTGTGTATGCTGAATAAACGTGTTCCTGAGTATGTCTGACTTAATTAATATGTTTTCTTTTGTTACTAAGTTATTTAACAATACTTTGATGGTGAGGATGAGCTGCAGCAGCGTTTTGGGAAGGCCCTCCCATCGTTGTGTACACGTCCTCCACATAATAGTCATCATAATCTCAAAAAATGAAAAGAAAGAAAACAGCTGATGATATAACATATCGTGATATCTGATATAACACGTGACACAAAGAAGATATGATAGAAGTGACATTCAAATGTTAAGAAATATGTGGAGCTTAGTCATGTCACCCGTTTACCTCCGTCAAGGTCATTCAGGCTTTCTACGTCAGGTAGTTGAGCTTCACTTGCCAAGTCAGTCCCAGACTGAGGTCTCACTGAAGCTTTACAGAGATTTTCTTTATTCCTTCAGATGGAAAAAAAACAGAGCTTGAAAGTAATGTGAGCCAAGTGCGTCTTTGCTCATAATTGTTGAGAATCTAATGTTCAGCTTTTCTTTTAAGAAAACTATTAACATGTTTGCACATAAGAATCAAGATAAATCTGTAATTTCAGTGTGGCTGTGTGTACCAGGAAGGGGGTGGTAGCATCTCTTTGGGTTTGTAAGCAAACCTTTGCATGCTGAGCGACACAGGCTCCTCAGCCATTCTCATCTAAAGAAATAAAACAGAACATCACCCATATTATTAATTAGCTCAGGAATACAGACAATGTGCTCGCCGTGTGCAGAAGATGGTTTTCTTTACAAAAATATATATATGCCGTTTTCTATAATTAGTTATTTTGGTGCAAAATATTACAGAAACCCAAAACAATGCTTATGCCCTCATAGTTATACACAGAGTATATCTGCCAAGGGAACTTTGGACTGAATGAGCTTTGAAACATTTTATATTTTATACTTAATAAAACCATCATAAAGGGTAATTAGCAACTGCTAATCCAATACAGTTAATTAACTGATCATCAGCAAGTGTGAGCACCTCTATAAAAGCAAACTTTTTGGCAGTTTACTGGCATGGAGCATTTATGCCACAATATTCTCAAATTCACCCCAAGATTAGATCACGCAGTGTTCAGAGTTCTCAGTTAGCATGTTAAACATTGAAGATCATGGGAGTACAATTAGAAAAAAAGACTGAACAAGTACAGTGTGCTTGGAAGGATTTCCAGGAGGAAGCCTCTTCTCTATAAAAAGAACATGGCAGCACAGCTTAGGTATGCAAAATTGTCCCTGAACAAACTACAAGACTTCTAGAACAATGTCCTCCGGACAGACAAGATCAAAGTTTTCCATAATGCACAGCACCACAATCATCAAGCATATCAGCATAAACACTGTAAACCAGCTGTCAAGCATGTTGGTGGAGAAGTGATGATTTGGTTTCGTCTTAAAGCCACAAGACTTGGGCACCTTGCAGTCATTGAGTCCACCATGAACTCCTCTGTATACCAAACTTGTTCTAAACTCATATGTGAAGCCATTTGTCTCACAGCTGAAGCCTGGCTGAAATTGGGTCATGCGCGATCAAAACAAAACAGAACCACAGCAGCAAATCTACGCCTTCTGAACCAAGGCGTAGTAATGGCCCAGTCAAAGTCCAGGCCTCAAGCTGATCGACAGACTGTGGCAGGAGAAATGAAGAGAAATGAAGCAATGCTGTAAAGTAGAAGTTTTAGAGCTCGACTTATTGGATTTTTAAGATCGATACTGATATTTGGTAATTTAAAAATCCTGTTATGACTGTTATGTAGCACTGTATGCACTCTATGTCATGTATGCATTCTGGAGTATCACGACTGAGTGATCAGTATTAGATCCCCAAAAAATAAACTGAGTGCCATAACATTTGTTAGGTGTAGTTATTTAGTCCCGTAAAGACTTTCTTTTTATATAATTGTATTTTCTGTATGCCAAATACAACTTTAATGCACATACTATGTGCATTATATATGTTTCAATGTCCCTTATTGTTACTAAACAATTTCCACTTATAAATCCACAATAAGGATTGTTTACATTGCATATACGTCCTATTCTTATAATAGGACATATATGTAAGTCTGCCATGTGGATAGTGCATATCTTTTTTTATTTGCAACTTCCATACTTGACTGAAATTTCTTTTAATTGTTTTATTGTAACTACTGGTGACTGGAGTAAGAACATAATACAATGTTGTTCTGCTGTACTGTTTATGACCTATTGAGATTGGTTGGATATAGCACACCCTCAGACACACAACACATTCAAAAGTCTAGATAAAGCTACTGAAAGTATGAGATGTGGGTTCAGATGTGGTATTTTACTCACTTTGAGTCGCTTAACAGGGGTCGGCGCAAATGTGTCACATCGGCTCCTCAGGTCTTTCAAATATGAAGTGAAACTGGTTTCTTGGTTTGCTGACCTCTTTCTTGTCACAGTAACACCTACTTTACCTTGGGAGGACATGCATGAACACTGTTGTTGGCGCGCTGTGACAGGAAGGACCTCTGCACAGACAGATTCATAAAATGCATCATACTCACAACAGTCATGGGCACAGAAAGCCTTGTTCTTGCAGAAGTGGTTGCAAAGTCTTTTATTGCCTAAATCTGCAAAAGAACATTTAAAAAGTGAAAAAAATAGTCTGAAAGTCTGAAAAAAATGTATCAACAAACAAAATATGCATTTGCCTCAGAAGAAATACAATATTTATAAACCGTATCATGATAAAGCATGAAAAAGTAATCTGTACCAAAGCTACAACTGCCCTCTTCTCCCACAGATGTGCCGTTCTCCCTGTGAGTTGCAGGCTGATTTGTTAATAGTGGTTTCAGCACCGATTGTGGTCTCCTGGCATCCTGCGTTGTGTTGTGTGGATTTTCAGTCCCAAATCTTCGAGCTGCAGAGTAGTACACTGTGAACTTCTGCTGGATGTCCAGACCCACTACAGCAGAAGAAACGCATGGTAAATCCTCTCCTTACATATATTCAGTCCAGTATAAGAGTCCATACACCAAAATCTCTGAAATTAGACTTTAAGTTTTAATTTTCCAATACAGGATATTATTTAGTTTACTAAAAATACAATCACAACAGCACTGGTTGAATACAAGATGAAGAAAGGACACAGTGAGCTGTTACCTTCATTTAAAAAAATACAGAAAATTGGAACCAAATGACATGTTGCTGTTTTCCTCTTTTTAGTTACAATGTAAATGTGCTTCCATGGTTTACCATATTCTGAACTGATAAGATGCACACTGATCTCATCTCCTTTCATAGCCTTCGCCACGTCAATCTTCTTTGACCAGCTACCACCCTTCAGCAGCATTACGTCCCTGGAAAACAAACAGCATATGTTGGCATTCCATATTTTGGCTTCTTTTACAAAAGGTGAAAGTCAAGACATGGTATTTTATCCTCACGTGAGTTTCTGCAGAAAGACGACATTGTTATCAGCGTCTCCGATGACGACGGAGGCATGATGGTGGTCTTGAGCTGCTCTCCTGGTCAGCAGCTGTGCTTGGTTTTTGAGGCTCACTTTAAGCACAATCTCTGCTGTGGTGCTGCTGTACCTTGGAAGCTATAAATCAGAACAGCTTTACAGGAACATGATACAGAACAGACATGGAAATAAACACTTAAATGTGTTGATATGGGTGAAAACAGGTAAAATTTTGAAAACGATTTCAAATAAAAGCCAAGAAAATATAAATAATTTAAATGCTGGACCTTCAGCAAGCTAACAGTATACTGTGCCATTTTACATATTAACAAGTAAGAGATTATGTTGGCTAAAACGCATTAACGAGGGAGCCGTGGCTAACAGAAAGCTCAAAATAATCTCCTTTGATTTTTTGTAGCCGTGCCCAGAAGAAATCACATTCACTTTAACTGCCCTCTTGAAGCTCTCGTGTGAGCAGAGGCACAAATTGTCATGAATGAAATTTGTAAATGTGGTTTAAACATCCACCACAACAAAAATCAAATGTTAGTGTATTTTTCACTACATTTATGATCAAATATTTATGATTTATGATTTTTAAGATCAACAAATATGAAGTGCTTGTGCCTTGTGCCGTGATAACAATAGTTTGCAATGCCATTTACCTGCTCCAGCATTACGTCATACTTTGGGAGGTGTATGACAGACTCTCTGATTTGGTTTCCAAATGGCGGATGCCTATTGAGAATCTGTATAACAACATAAAGTTTGCAAAAGTTACACCCAAACACATTCAGCAGACATTAAGTGCTTGAGGAGATGTTTAACATTAACTGAGTGATTTTGAAATAACAGAATTACACTTTCACCTTTAGTTGTTGGCATTTAACATCAACCTGATATCACAACAAGTGTGTAACAGACACGCCGGTTCACTGTGTCCATTTCACATTTTGCCGCTCCAAAATGTGAAATGTACGAGCATGCAGAAGTTGCAGTAATCTGCAGTAACAGCAGAGAGAGATATTTTTTTTAAAGCCAACATGAAAATAATCATGGGAAAGCGTTTAAACAGACACATTTAAGTGTACGTACATATTAGTTTAATAGAGTCAGATGATTAAGGACACTGGAATGCACTTACGTTTTTAGTTCAATGCCGACTTTCTGGCTTTAAATATATTATCTCTTGCTGATAATGCAACTTCTTCATGTGTGTCCATCTCACGCTTTGCCTCTCCACGTGAAATGGACAGGCATGAAGAAGTGTCCATTTCAGGTTTGGAGAGGCAAACGTGAAATGGACACAGTGTCTATTACACGTTCTGTAAGGATACTTGGTTAAGAAACTAGGTATTGTTGTCTACTCTTGTTTTTTTAGTTGTTGTTTTTTTTCACATTAACCTAAAGTGTGAAAGAAAAAGTGGCATCATGTGAAGGTAAAAGTAGGTGGGTGTAGGGTGGTGCAACATCCTCATGACCTGGCCAAAGTTTGTAGTCACACACGTGAACCAAAATGTACCACGTCAACCACACACCCACTGAACAACAAACTGAGCACACGAATTAAAAGCTTTAGATTATTTAGATTAGATAAATTATTAGATTATCTTCAGATTATAAAGCATTTTACTTTTAAGTATTACACAGACTTACCAGCTCAAGCTCTCTGGCGTTGGTTTGCTCTATTTTGCTGAATGTGGTGAGTCCAGCATGCACCATGGCAGTTGACAGAGTTTGGCCTGAAACACAACGCATGTTATTAGTTAAATACTATAAAGTGTAACGGCAATATACACTTACCTATTGTGTCACTTTATTAGGTACACCTGTTCAACTGCTTGTTAGCCCCAATCAAGGTGATTTGCTAAAGTTCAAAGTGAACATCAGAATGGAGAAAACATTATTTAACATGATGACTTTGAAAATGCTGTGGTTGCTGATTGCAGATGGGCTGGTCTGAGTATTTTAGAAACTGCTGATGTACTGTGATTTTCCCACATAACCATCTCTAGGATTTACAAAGAATGACCTGAAAAGAGAGAGTACCCAGCGAGTGAGTGCCAGTTCTGTGGGAGAAAATGGTCGACGCTGCAAGTGGGAGAATAAGCAGACTGCTTTGAGCTAATAAGAAGGCAACAGTAACTCAAATAACTACTTTTTACAAAGAAGGAATGCAGAAGAGTATCTCTGGAACCTTGAAGAACCACACTGGGTGTTACTCCTGTTAGCGAATAACAGGAAACTGGAGGGACTCACAAAAATGCAGAGCACTGGAAACATTTTACCTGTTCTGATGGGTCTCAATTTCTACTGCAACATTAAAAAAAGCAGGGTCAGAATTTGGCATTAGCAACATGAGGGTGGGGGGTGGTGTAATGGGATGGCATTTTATTGGCACACTTTGGGCCCCTCAGTACTGGCTGAAGTTCTTTAAAACACGACAGCCTCCCTGAGTATTGTTGCTGATCATTTCAAGCCCTTTATGACCACAGTGTACCCATCCTCTGATGGCTGCTTCCACCATGTCACAAAGCTCAGATCATCTAAAACTGTTTTTTTGAACATGACATGAGTTTGTCATGTTCAAAAAAACATGACAAACTCAAATGACCCCGGAGGTCACCAGATCTTAATCCAAAAGAGCACCTTAGGGATGTGATGCAAAAGAAGAGTCACATCATGGATATGCAGCCGACAAATCTGCAGCAACCGTGTGATGTGATTATGTCAATATGGACCAAAATCTCTGAGGAAAGTTTACAGCACCCTGTTGAATCTGTGCCATAAAGAATTGAAGACAGAAATGAAGGCAAAAGGTAGTTCAACCCAGTACTAGCAAAGTGTACCTAATGAAGTGTCCAGTGAGTGTACGCCTAACAGAAGGAATATTTGGTTTATTAATATTTCCATTATGCAGCAGTTGACCTACAATGAAGTATGCTGTATCAATTTATAATGTAAAAAGAACATAGAGGCATCCACCTATCTTTTCCAGCTGTTTGGAAACATAGGGTGAGTTTTCCCAAAGCTTTGCTCTGAAGCACTTAGCCAGGATCAGGGAGTTGACCACAGCAGAAAAAACAGCCTTGACCCGCTGACTCAGAAACTCAGACAGACCTGAATGGGATCATAATAAAATCAAAACTTAAAAACATGAATACAGGCAACTCGTCTTTTGTACGTTTCTTATTCCCTGAACGTACATCTGCTGATGCGCATGCCAATCCTGAAGATCTTTGCTGTGTCCTGTGTAAGTCCAAAATCTTGAACTGGGATGGAGCTTAACTGAGCCTGAATCAAACTACAAAGCACAATATTTATGTACATGGACAGTCAGTAATACAATTCTTTAACACTGCAAATTCTGAAAAATATAAAATCAAAAACTATCGTTTTTTTTTTTAAACCTACCAGTTTACTTTCATCTCACTGGTTTTGATCTTTCCGTCAATGGGATACCTGGAAAAACGCATAAAGATTTAGTTTTCACTGGCTTGTGTCTATCTCACCCCCCCCCCCCCCCCCCCCACTATGTATTTCCCCTATAAAACAACGTTTTTGATGCTGCGCATATATTTGTGCATCCTATAAATGTGTCTGACCTGATGGTGACTCTGTTTTTGTCCCTGTTCAAACCATTCAAGGACCTTTTCTCATTCATTCTCAGCTGGATGTCACTGAACTCTCTGCTCTTTGACAGCAGCTCAATCTGTACACACAATACAAGGACGGTGAATACTCATAATGGTTATTTTTTCTCTAGCTGAGTTTAGTTTAGTTGTGAGAGGCAGCAAGAGAAAGAACAAGGTCAGGCATGCTGTTCCTGCAAAATGTCAAGGATAACACTGTATAGAATCAATCTTGAATAAATGCATTTACATCAAATACATAGTACAGAAAACCTACCAGATCAAACAGGTTTTCAGTCCCAGACACTTTACTGAACTGTTTCATGGTGTCAAAGGCAATGCAGTACCTAGCCATCAACCTGCCAGCCTCTGTGAGAGACAGAAATAAATTGCTTAACAGTTTCAGGTTTTTAGTATTAGACTTGGCTGCAAAAAAAGACATGAAAACAGCCTGAAAATCTACCTGTCGGTTTGATGGTGATATCCTCATCCATAGAGATCAGACCAACAGAGGACAGAGAGTTGAGATTCTTCAGACACAGTTCTAATGAAGATGACAGAAACGGTACATAGCTTAAATTTCAATAAGGGAACAGATCCGACACTTACATTTGAGCAAAAAAACAAGCAAACTCAAAACCTCTTTAAGCAGCCGGGTTACTGTGGCTTGAATTTTTTAGTATTTTTCTAAAAGTAACCTACAGTTTCAGAAAAGTACAGCTATGGCCCACCTTGTAATTTTGCTTCAATTCCACATCTGTCTAGGTTGGCAGAGAATCCTGAAATGAAAATGCAGACAAGCTGACACTCACTGGTTTTTAAAAAAATTAACAGACCTCACAGTTGATTAACAACAAGCAGAAGACAGGAGAAGGCTCTAACCATAGTGTGTGGGGTTCTTGAGGGCTCTGATGTAAAGGAAGGTGGAGCGAATCCAGTCCAAAGCCATTTTGACATCACTGATAGTCTGGAGAACAATCTCAGCATTCAAGTGCTCCACCAGGTGGCTGTGTAAGCTGTGGAAACAGAGTCTAGTGTTACCCCATGATCGTTTCACCTGTGCGCACTTGTGAGAGAGCGATATGAAGAAAAAGAAGAAAAAGACAGAAGGGATTTTAAAGAGAGCATTACTACTGGTCCTACCTGCTCTCAATGACTTCTATCCCATTCATAAGCTTCAGGTACTTCTCTCTGGTTTGAATCTTGGTCATGATCACAGCAGTAGCAGATGTGTCAAACTGGAGGCAGAAAGGATGAAAATGAAAGTACATCATAAAACCTAAATATAATAATGCATTCATTGCTGTTATATTCTGTCATAAACATGTCATTGCCTGTGGTCTTCCAGCACGGCCTATCATCTGGAGCAGATCTGCCTCGCTGTACTCCTGACAGGAGCCTGCAACATACTGCATGGTGGATTTGATCACCACCAGGTGAGCTGGTAGGTTTACCCCCATGGATAAAGTCCTGGTGGTAACTAGGATAGTAGAAATGAGAGAGCAAACAGAAACTGAGACACCATAAAGTAAAACAGAAGACTGGTTAAGTTATTCTACTAGTGCTCAGTTTGTTATGATCTAAGGATCTGCCTGACGTTGGAGTTTTTGGTTTTTCACTGTTATTCCAGAGTTATCATTACTAGCATTGTTGGGTTGAGTTTTCCATATTTTTCTTAATGTCTCTTGTTTCTTAATGTCTTTGTCTAGTTTAGTATTCATTCATGGAGTTTTTGTTATCTTTGTTGTTTTGTTTATTTCCTGTATTTCTGGTTTATTCTGCTAGTCTTGCTTTCGTCTCACGTTGGGTGAGTTTTCTGCTCTTTGTGTTTAGTCTTCTTGTTATTTCCTGTGTGACTCTGTGTCCACTCCCCAGGTGTTCGTATAAATAGCGCTGCCTGCCTTTGTCTCGTGTCCTCTCCACTGTTCTTTGAATTTTTGGATTTAAGTTTGTTTCCCTTTTGTGGACTTTTGTACCTTTTGGACTTCAGAAACTGTATTTGCGCCTTAATTAAACAACACCAGCATTTATTCTAGTGTTGGATATGAGTGTTAAATATTGTACTAATATACCTTTAAATGTAGTATTTTTAAGTACTATTGATACTTAATTACTTCATTGTATTTATTTGGATTAGAGATGATTTTTGCCTTAATACATTTTAAAGTTTTACTAATTTACTAATTTTACTTGAGATAATTTTACTGAAGTACATGTCATGCTATCTGATATGCGTTTAAATTTTTGAACTGCTGCAACAAACGAATTTGAGAAATTTGTGATATATGACAAAATATATTTTATCTTTTACTTAAATGTTTATTCACTGAGCTCTCACTGTTGCTTCTGTTTCTAGTTTTTTTTTAATTATTTCATTTTTGTTTTGTTGCATTTTGTTTAAATTAATTAGCTGCTATTCCTCATTTAGGATACTTTTTTGTACAGGATACGTTTCATATTTTGGCTGTTGTCACACAATTTCACCACTTTTAGGACAAATGAAGTATATCATCTTAAATATATATACTATTACCATCAAAATAACAATATTTCGTATTGTTGTTATATAATTGATACATATTATGGTACAGAAACACAAGTTATTTTTAACACAACCCTGTGATTGGTTCAAGGAGCTGATGTGCAAAAACAATTACTGTGGTACTTGTCCTTCCTGTTTGTGTCAGCAGTGTGACAGGGAAAAAAAAGTATCATGTTGCACACTTGTGTGGTAACATATTACTTCACAGCGCAGGATAAAACTGTGCCTCACAGAGGACAGGCAGGTCTCCCAGAGTGAAGGCTTCTTCTATCAACTTCCGATCAGACAAGTCAACTCCTGCGTGATGGTAGCCGACTCCTAACGCCACCAAATCTGGGCCGCAAACAAAGTTACCACAAAGTTATGTTAGACATTTGACATATTGCATATTCAAAACACAAAGTTTTCAATAAACAGGGTTACATACAAGTTAAGCACGATTTGTCTGTGTGCAGTGAAAGTGGGTGTGTTGTGTCAGTTTATTTAACTGAAACTGTATTTTCTTGTCTCAAACATCATCTTAATGCTGAAAAACATGAAAAACCCTTAAAAGATTTAAAAACTTGGCTGAAGGGATTTGCTCCTGTTCGGCCACTAGATTTGAAATCCTATAAACAAAATTTGGTTGGGGCATTACATTAGCTGTAATCTCTTACAACTACCAACATTTCAAAGTATGTAACATTAACATAAAAACGTAAGAAGGGACATTGTCTCAGCAACCGTATATCACCTCAACTTTCAAATAAATTCATAGATACATCAGTAGATTACACTCTATATACACTGTGTCTGCACTACAAGTGTCTTTGTCATCTTGTTACTTTTCGGCCATACACGAATATGTCACATAATCATCAGCTGATAATGTCAAAACTCACATAAATATGACCAAATGCAACATCTGCATTATTGAATGTGTTTTCTCCAATTCATCGTACGTAAGTTAGATACAAACGAGATCTGTGAGTTCTGTGCAGACCATTCAAGTTCTTCAAGCTCATTTCTTTAGACCTTATTTTGTGTCAAGAGGATGTTGAAACTGAAACTCCAAAGCATCACTGAGCATATTGCAAACCACTAAAGGAGGCCCCAAGGTAATTTTTCTTTTAAAAAATACCACTGATAACATGTTTCAGATACCTTACCTCTCAGTTTAGAATCGAGAATGGAGTTTGCATATTTCATTAACCTGCAGAGTCAAGCAGATCACACAAGTTCAATCAGAACAGCCTGCTCTGTAAACTTGCACATGCGCGGATGTTTCACTACAGATGATTGAACATCAAACCTTTGCTTGTGCTCGATGCTCATGATGAATCGAGCATCCTTAGCCAGAACTGCGGCTGACTGCTGAGTTCCTTTCCTTGTAGAGCAAAACTACGAGACACAATTTTCAGATAATGAGGCAAAAAACCCCAAAACCTGCATCTTCCATCATGTTCAGAAAGAAAGCATAAACAACATGCAGTTTGGATACATTTTACAACCCACCACAAGTGCAGGCTTCTGCTCAGCGTACGTCTGTATGATGTTGGCGATCTTGTAGTTAAGTGACAAATCAAACTTGAACTCAGTTTGATTTGGACCACAGGGGAATCCCAGCACCACCTTCCTTAGCTTCACCGGACGGTAGCTCTCATCCATATCCAGATATATGGCCGGGCCGTTCTCATTTGACAGCCAGTCTGCTATCTAAAAACAAGCAGGAAGTTTGAGAATCCACAAGTTACTGATCTACAAATGAGAGACAATGCAAACAGGTACAGCGGGTGCTTACATCAGATACATTGGGTATGGTAGCAGACACAGCCACAACTCTCATAGAGAGGCTGGCCTCTGGATACTGTGAAGTCCTGAAGGTGTGTACTGCCTTCATCCTGCTCACCACCACTTCCAACGTGGCACCGCGGGTTGCATCCTTCACGACATGCACCTGGTACAAACATATTTTTCATGCGTGGAAACGGCTCAGGGATATTTGAATGCACGTAAAACACAAAATCAATCTTTATGTTTTATTATTAACATAAATGAGTGCAAGTCTAAAAGAACTAGGCCAGTGTCTGTGTACTCCCATAATACAGACTCCAGGAACAAGATGTTCCATCAGTTTTAATGGATAACCTCAAGTAAAATAAAGTGCTGAGGGCAGAGGATAATTATGTGCTATCGTGCAATGTTCCATCATAAGACACAAAGTAGCCAGTGCATCTCCCATTGTGCAAGAGGCAAGAAGTAACATCCAAAAACGGTTCTGTGAGCAAAATATGTGACAAACACACTGACCTCGTCGATAAGGAAGAGCCTAACTAGCTGCAGCAAACAGTTATCCTTCCACTTTCTGGTCATGCTGTCCCACTTTTCCTTAAAAATATAAATGATCATGTATGAATCCATGATGCATAGAAATATAACAATATTTAAATAAGACATAACATCTTATTTTACATTTCCCCTCCTTTTCTACCCTTTATTTTGCATTTGCATTATTATGCTGCTTCATATTGTCACATACAGGTGTGGTCAGGATGATGTGGGAGTCCTGAATCTCAAAGAAGTCATCGATCTCTGTGTCACCAGTCAGCTCCTTGCAGGTCAGCCCTAGAGGACTAAACTTCTTTTTCCAGCTCTCAAAGCACTGACTGCAGAGAGCTTTGATAGGGGCCACTGGTGAAAACAAACAATGGATTCTTTATACGAGAGCTTCATAAGTCAAAAATCCTCCCCCCAAAAATTACTGGAGTAAAAAAATCAGAACATGGTGAAAGTAACACACATATTCAAAGCCCCTGTGTGTGATTATAGCTAGGTGTGCCATTTCAAAGCACTGAATAGATGTGAATGAGCAGTGGGATTTAATAGCTTATATCCAATAATACTGCATGCTCACTATATACAGCTTTGACATCTCTCCAGGGCTCTGGTGTCTCCATTAGCAGGCGAATGATTGCCAGCTCGAACAGCACTGTTTTACCAGATCCAGTCGGAGCACAGGCCACAAAGTTTTTATTTGTGTAAAGAACCTGCAGACAGACCAAACACACATACACTGGAGGACACAGTGCCAGGGGTAGTTTACATTTACACAGGTGTAAATTGACATTTAACCAGATGTGTTTTTCATGATTTCTGTGTATGCAGATTTACAAACAAATGCTTACGTCATCCAGAGCTTTGGACTGAACGTAATTGAAAAAGGGAAACTCACTGAAGACAGATCTGAACTTAAATGCTGTGTAACAGGTTTTAGGAAACATCACTTTGATTCAGACACTACCTAACAGCTTCAAATTGTGTCAATTTGAACAAGAAAAAGGATACGTATTTCTGAAACTGGGCGCAAAACTCCAGATCCAGAAGATCCTGAAATGACAATATTATTTAAGACATTATAAATTTTCATTAATGCAAGATTTTCATTGAAACAATTACACGTTGAATTGAATATGCAGCATTTGGTAGTGTTGTACATTTGTGACGAAAGAGAATCTGCTGATTCTTTGCAGACCACAATGGGTTAAAATGGCCTCTATTGTTCCTGTCCACTGCGTCTACTATTCACCACCTAGTGACCAGTATGTTTCATTACACTGGAGCAATCAATGGGCAGAGCTCACCTCATTTCACCTCATCACACCCAAATACACCATGGCAGCTGCTACCATGGCCAGACATTGGCATGTTGATGAGCTGCAACACTTTACAGAAGCTATATGAGCTGTATTTAAAGAGCTCCTACACAGTGAGCGCAGCGTCAACCTGCCAGTATATCAGTGCAGTGTAACACCTTGGATTAGGAGCGGCCGAGGCGTCATGGGCGGAACGAAACCTTTCTTTGTGCCCTTGTCCTGCGTCTCTGCGAGTGCCGCCTGCTGCGGGGGTCGGCCACTCGCTGCAGATGAACCCATGGGAGGGGGTGAGAGGGTGGGCTTGGAGGGGAAAGGAGGAGCTGCGTGGCCAACTGTCGCCTGTGGCGGCTGAAGAGGAAGAGGAGGAGGAGGAGGAGGTGCTGTCGCCATGGTAACCTGACTGAGAAAAGTTTGAGGTCTGGATGTTGTCTGATTGCTGCCGCCACTGCTACTGAGGTCACCTGTGTTTAAAGAGTCACCTCCACTGGTATACACCTCAATATTGAACAAGCTGTTGTGGGAAGGAGGAGGAAATAAAGAAATGGAAGAGAAGAGAGGTGGAAGCAGATTAGACTGTTAGGGGGCTGCACAATCAGGTAACAAGGCTAACATGGAGGATGGCTTAGCATCTTCTTGTGTTCTTATGAGTCCAGAGATTAAAGAGTAAATCAGCACAACGGTACATATGTATAAAAAATGGAAATGTGTGTTTTATAGAGTGAATGATAGTAAACCTGCTAGTTTAAACATCCCACGGGCCATATAAAGCAGATCAACAAAGAGTTGACTTGCTTTTTATGGCGTCACATGGGTCACATACTACAAATCTGCAGTTAAAACGCCTTGAAATCAAGGAACTGTTACGTTTCTACTCATCATTAAACACATGCAACACAGTAAATGTCTGAAAACAATGTGCACATAACTAAGACTTTCCTTGTCCGTAGAGGCAGGCTTTTGCTGCAGTCCTGAGACAACCATCTGCTGAGGCCCACATGACCAGAGTCCTGCAGGGTTTCATCGCCACCTCTGCCACTCTGACAGCCACCCTGAGAGTAATCCCTGAATCCTTCACCTCCCTGGAGGCCATCGCATTGGCTGGTGCTGCTGCTGCTACCTCCGTTAGTCTTCTCAGTCTCTTTCTTATCACTGTTAAAACTGCAGGAACTGCTGATTGTTGAAGGTAGCACCTTAAGGCCAGCAGATCCTTTAAAAAGAGGCTGAAACTTATGGGTTGCCTCTGAGAAACCTGCAAGTCACATTGAAGAATGAGAAAGAGTTGAATCCAAGTTGCTGGTAGCTGTGATGCGTTTCCCTCTAAAAAAATTAATAAAGCCGCCTTCAGTGCTTTGATTAGATTAAAGAAAGTTAGCATCGGGGAATTAACCTTTCCATCTATACCTGAATATATCATAAGACCCAGATTCAGATTTGTTTATGCAAAGTCAAAGAAAACTGGGAATGCTTTCAAGCCTATTCAAGCCACTGAGTCAGTGAGTCACAGAGTTAAATTTAGTAGGGCTTCAATTGGCCTGATACTGAGCAGTTTACTCAAGTCAAGTGAAAAGGAATTCAACCTAATCCAGAGCACAACATACTGTATCGTGTAGAGAGCGATTCAGCCTCCTCTTGTATATCCTGAGTGGCTGGAATATGTGTAAGAGATGGAGGCTCTTCCAGCTGCCATGGACTGACCTCCTGGTGCAGTGGTTTTCTGTCAAACAGAATAATTCAGATTACAGGGGTAAAGACAAAAGGGAATATGTGGGGCACCTTTTTGTACTTACACTTCATGGACAGCGGGTTTGTCAAAAAACAGACCATCCAAGGCCAAGGTGCAGTCATCAGAGCCCAACATCTCATCAGATAATACAGCTATGTACTCACTGAATTTGAATACAAACCGGTTTAGGGGTAAATGATTAAGAGGAAAGAAAATAGAGATTCAACAAATAGATATGCACAACTGACCTGTTCGCTATAAAACCTAGATTAGAGAATGTGGGGAAACTGCCATTGTTGCTGTCAACCAAAGGACTTTGGTTTGTGGTAAAGATTAACACAGAGCTAACAGGTTTATCTTCATTTTTCTTTCATGACCTCAGAGGCTCAATCAAGCCTCTTAATGATGTAGTTATACCATGTTTATGCCCTTAAAGTTTTCAATCCCCACAGTATCATAGCATTGGGCAGATAACATGGGAATGATTTAGCTTTAATATACAGTTCTGTGCTATAATCTTGAGCCATCCCTCATTTTAAAAATTATTTTGATTCCAGATTTTCTTGGTATTAAAAAAAAACTCATTTGAAGGTGTTTCAAAGTTTTCCTTTGGACATTGGGTGCTTTTTCAGTCCAGTCCTTGTACCTGACCATTTTATGAATTTTTTGTTGTTGTTTGTTAAGCCAGTTAAAAATAACCTATGACTCACTGAAGCATTAAAGGGTACCAGTGTTGTGTCTACAAATAACAGACAATTTACAAAATAACATATTTTAAATCCTATCTTTAGGCACTTTGTTACTAGCAGCTGGTCAGCAAATAATTTCTTTACATTTCTGTAGTACAAAAAATACCAAAGATCACAAAGTTTGACAGGCATTAAAATAAAATTCTTGCATCAACAAGCTGAAAATGCATCAGATCTCAGTACTATGTGCAGTATTTTCCTAAGGAAAATAGTAAACTGGGCAAGCAGAGGACAAAAGAAGAAGTATAAGGCCTACAAAACTCTCTATAGCACATGAACAGTATCTGAAAGTCATGACCTAATTTCGATCCGCCAAGCAATATCATCTGGAAAGCGTCTGATTGACAACACCTTCGATTTTGAACATGACAATGATCCCAAACACACTGCAGATGAAGTAAAAGCATACCTGTATATAAACACACACACACACACACAATGGCACACTATCACACTATGGATTCTCCTCCCCAGAGCCTGGACCTCAACATTTTTGAAGCAGTGTGGGATCATCTTGACAGAGAACAGAAGGCAGCCAACATCCAAAGACAACCTTTGAATGTCCTTCGAGAAGCTTGGAGCACTAGCAAGACTACTTAGAGAAATTACAGGAAAGGTGCCTAATTCTACCTGCCTAATGCTACGTAATTTCCCCAGGGATTAATAAAGTGTTCTGATTCTGATTAAGTGAGTTCAGGCTGTGATGAAGAATAAAGGTGGTCAAATATCAACTTTCAAGCACGTTAGAATTATATGAACTCTGTTTTTTTGTTTTTGCCTTATATACTGCATTTCCATGTACGTTTGAACATGTTTCAATAAATCACTGCACCTACTGCCCACTTTCCTAGCAAAGGCCTTTTGCACAGCCCTCCTGTTAGTCATAATCGCTTTAGCATTTAAGCTAATACAAGTTATTAACAGATTTCTTGAAAATGTTTACAGCATGACAGCTCACCTCCTGAACAAAGCCACATACAATCTGTTTGCATTTCATTTGCATTTAAATGAAGGTGTTTAAGAGCAAAATACTTACATTACTACTTTTCTAGGTTGTTATGTTAAGGACACCTGAGTGTCGGCAGCTTTAGTTTAGCTAACATGTAAGAACCAGCTAATAACAGTAAATTATGCAGACATTTTGACGGTTCACCGCTTAGGTAAGTTAAAAACAACGTCTTTCTTAAAAGGATGACTGTATACCCACCTGTGATAACAGACATTACTCTGCAGATACGAAGACATTGTTTAGTCAGGCCTGAGTTTAACCCCCTGACCTCACTCCACAGTGACTGACAATAGTTTCAGTAATACGTTTTCCTTTTGACAGTGCTTAACTCAGCTGTAGAAAATGCCCTTATAAGCAATCAGGGGCAGGTATAAGAGTGGTTACAGGATTTATTTTTATATTTTGTCGCGTATGTTTAAAAAAATGTGTCTCAAGTGTTTAAACTACGAGGCAGAGAGTAACAGAACCGGCTAATAACCGGCTACAAACGCAACAAAGACCCAAGAGAAGACAACCATGGGGGGGGGGGGGGGGGGGGGGTAGTGCTAACATTTCTCCTGTGTTGGCATACAATTCCTGTCTGTGCGTCAGTAGCAACTTTAAAAAGCAAAACCAAATGTGTGCTTAAAATAATCCAAACCAAACCTATCAATTTATCTTATCAATTAAAACTGTGATTACACGACATCAAGCCCCCCCAAAAATCTGCTACCCAAAAGAGATGGTCATTAACTCTGCTTTTATGCCTCCTATCTGGACTGAACCATTACAAATCTCTCGGGGGAGCATGAGGCCGACTCGAAACAATACGCGACGAAATAATACTTGACGAAAACATGAGCTATTGCTATAGCTGTAATATAAAACAGTCACAGGATTAAACGTTATTATTTGGATAAAAGTTTGTCTTCTTACACTAGAGTAATTACGTGTACGATTACCCGTACGAAAGAAATGATCTGTCCCACACCAGACCACCACAGGAAAATGGCGACTGTGAAATAGATGGAAGACGAAAGTAAGAAATTATTCAATGCAGCGTATAAATTGCGCCCTGTTTTCATCCACACCGCTCAGAGGTAACGTTTGTTTGTTTTTCATCATTTGGAATGGTGTTTGTATTATGAGTAGCGAGTAACGATTGTCATTAGCTGGATTTTAGCCTGAGGAATAGGTTTTGGTGTGGAACAGCCTTAATGGAATGGTCTGCAGCTCCTGCAAGCAGCATCCAGCAACACATCGTGATATAAACGTCAAAGAAATGTAATGATCCTTCAACGGAACATTTGTCTAGATGATCATATTTGCTCTGAAAAAAAGGCATATTCGAAACGGACACCAACTGTCGTGGGCTGGCATGTACCTGAACAACTGTGCTGAAAGTTTCAGCTCTATACAAAATCCAACACCGCTCACCAAAAGCCATTTATAAGGTCCATCCCTGTGCAGATTTGGTGCTGCTACGTACATGTTAGGATCACCTTTGTGTGCCACAGAAGCATTCACTTGGTATGACACTTTTATTGCCCTTCAAAAACAACACCTCTCGCTCCTTCGACCTTGTGGTGTTAACAATGACCAGAATTAATTATCTAAGCTAAGGATCGAGTGTATTTTGTATTTAGTTTTATTTATTTTGTAGACAGTAAATGCTGATTGAGCCATGAAGTCAACTCTGGTAGCATAGCCAAACGCTTTACTTTATACATCTAAATAACCAAGAACTACTAATTACACATTTAAAAATATAAATATTCAATGTTATTTTGAACAGTTTCCTGTTTTGTCAAGTTTATACTATCTGCTAAAGCATGCTACAAGCTGCATGTACAGACAATGCTAACTACCACTGATCTATATTTGCATTTCTGGGCTCCTGTTAATGATTTTTACCATTGAATGTTTGTTCTCTTGGTTGCTAGTGTCAAAAAACAAACATTTTTCTTTTGGCAAATTTAAGATGAATTTTGGCTTTAGTCCAAAACCTAACCCATTCATTCACCTAATGTGTAAGATAAAGAAGTACTATTTATAAGAATGTAATTGTGTTTTACTTTAAAAAATAACATGAATAGTCAAAATACTCAGTAAAACAACAATTAGTGGCTCAGCAGTGTAGTGGTTAACACATTTACCTAACATGCAAAAAAATGGGTGGAGACACAGGGTTGTGTCAGGAATGGTTTCCAACATAAAAACGTGTACAAAATCTGTGTGGATCGATCTGCTGTGGTGACCCCTTGGGAATGTGGGAGCATCTGAAAGAAGCTTTTCAATTAAACGAATAATGTTCTTCTTGCGGATTCTATGCTTACTGCACCATTTTTCCTACCTACGCCCTTGAGGTTCAAAACAAACATTTATTCCTGTGCAGCGAGGTATGAAAAAGTTCAAAAATATTAGCTAACGGTAATGTGCAATTTAAGTGTTACTTCAAGATTACAAAAATGTTTTGTTTGGTGAGTTAAAAAATCGATGTTCCAATATGTTGCCATATTATTTTTTCCTTAAACAGTTAACCACACACAACAACTGTTAGGGTATTTACTTAATTGTTTATGCCCTGCCCTACTTTGTGTTTAGAGAGGTTGGAGAGGCAGAAAAATTATATGATGTCAATATTCATAGCAAGAAGGGTGTTTCTCCCATCTCTCGAGTTTTTAAATTATCGACCATTATGAATACTGATACTGATAGGTTTCCAAATGGCAAATTTTGGCCAATAATATTGGCATGCTGATAAAAACATCCGGTTTTAACAGGTGTATATATGTTTTATGCTTGACTATTAGTATAATAAGTTACGTGATGAATATCTAAGTTATAGCTAGCTAGTAACCATCCCTGGCATGTTCGTGACTAGTACTGTAGTAAGCAACTGTTAATAGATTTATGCTTAACATGGTTTCGTAGTTGTGTCCATTTACTGAGGTATTTGTCTATGGAGAGCCAATGGAAAACCCCTTTCCATTGGCTCTCCATATGCCCAATGGAAAGGGCCTATGGATGACAGCATTGCTCCCATGCTGTCATCCAAAATTCCAATTGCTCGGTGCTCAACGTGGATGACGCTGTGCATCAGAGGACTGTTGACTGGTTGACAAGTGGGCTGGAACTGGGAAAGGAGCAATAACTGAGTTCAACAGGAATGGGAGGAGTGTGACAAAAACATCAATGATTAAAAAAACAACAACAACAACTCCATGAAAAGTACGGCCTTCGGTTTATTCTTTTTCTAGTTTTACTATGGTTAGGAGAGTAAATGGTGAGTGTTTTGCCCTGTAGAGGTCTGCTTGTGACCAAAGAGATCATAAGATGGAGCACCAAATGTTTTTTGGGTGGTTTTTTTTTACATTTGTTCCATAGGTATATTATCTTAAAATCTTTGTCTGTGCATAAGTCAAAATGGTTTGGTAAGCTTCATCCATTAGGTACCCAGATATTTCCCAGCTTGCACATCAGCCTGCTTACCTGAGTTTATGGGTACTTTGCATGGCCGACATTTATGCTGGCTGAGCCAGCAGACCTCATGTTTGCTCCCTTCACCCATGAATGTGATGGAAAAACATAGTCATTTTGCTCCTTGTTATTGTACCAAAAGAAAAACTAAATGCTTGGTTTGCATTGCTGGGAATAAGCCGGACTTGTTTCCAGTGGGTGTTGGACTTCACCAGGACTTGTCACAGTTTCTATTCTAATTTTAATGGACAGAATCTTCAGGTGGAAACAACAGGTGCTGGAAGGCTTTCACCTTGGTGGCTTCTGCTTTTTGTAAACAGTGTGGTTCTTTTGGCTTCATCAAGTGGTTGCCTCCAGCTCACATTGAAGCAGTTTGCAGCCCAGTGTTAATTGGAAGAAATGAGAAATGAGAATTAACACTTAACACAAGTCTGAGGCCATGGTTCTCAGTCAGAAAAGGATAGAATACCCACTCCAGGTCAGGGACAAGCTGGGTCATTCACTGACTCAGAGTAGAACCACTAAGGGGCTTGTTTGGGCATCTGATTATAGTGTCTCCTGGGTGTTCCAGGCATGTCCTGGAAGAAGGGCATGTCCTGGAAGAAGGGCATGTCCTGGAAGAAGGATATGTCCTGGAAGAAGGGCATGTCCTGGAAGAACGACATGTCCTTTGAGAGGTTATATGTCTTGACTGTCATAGGAACACTTTAAGGAAGTGGCTGAGGAGAGGGAGATCTTAGTTTCTTTGTTGGCTGGATAAGTGGTAGCAAATGGATCGATGGATGAATGGTTAGAAAATAGTTGGTTAGAAAATACCTGTATGAGAGCATTAACGTATAGTTTACTATCCTAACGTGATCCCTGATTTAATCCCCCATGCACACCTTGCCTCATGTGACCTCAATAGCTCACGTATGATGTGAAAAAATTACCATATAATTTTTTAACACAGAAGTTTTCTTTTATTTACAATTATGTGTGTACTATGAAGAGAAAGTCAAAAAAGCTACATAATTTCCAGACCAATGGTCTATTTTCAGGCCAGAGGTTTGAACTGAATAATACTATACTATTTAGTTGTTTGTTAGTGAGTATATTTAAGAATGTCTTTTCTTTTTTAGGTCATGGCAGCAGAAATGTCATGTCTGACAGGTGTTGATGAAGATGACAAAGATGCAGATCCTGAGATCAATGCCCTCACACTCCTACAGGAACCAGTGAGAATGGCGCAAGAATCCGCTGCTTGCACTGATTCCTTTGGCAAGCCTTCCCCAAAACAAAACAATGTCCTTGATGTTCTGTCAAATGAAGATATGTTGTCTCCGGTTGGCTTGGGAAATGGACCTTCTTCCCATCAGGCTACACAGGCCCATGAACTCAATAGCATTTCCTCTGAAAAAGAGGAGGAAAAGAGTATCACGCCTCTAAAAACTGTACATGAAATCGACACTGCAGGAATTTGGGGATTTGATGAGTCACCTGAGAACTCATTGGATAATTTTAGTAGCACCAGTGACTTAAATTGGGACCCACACAAAGAGTTTATGCAGTTTCTTTGGGAAAACCATAGTGATTCCCCTGGTGAGGAGACTAAAGAGGAAGTCTCTCCTGCTAATAGCCAAAGGAGAAGGAAACGGAAAATGGACATGGTTGTGATGGTAGATCCTTCAGAAGACCTTTACCCTGAATTGAGTCCCAAGTCATCTGAGGAACTGTCTGAGGCTGAAGGCCAAGAAGATTCCATTCCTGTCAGAAAAGTCAGAAAGTCAAGGAAATTCTCTAAGTCACAGTCATCACCAACAGGAAAAGTTTCAAAGTATCCAAATGGAACAGTAAAGGCCATCAAGGAAATTCTTTACAATGGACCTTCAAGGAATTCACATGAGAACAACATGAAACACGGACTTTCTCCATTGAAGGGAAGACTCACAATAAATTCTCATTCAGAGGGGAAGCCGTCCTGTTACCCATGCTCAAAATGTAAACTTATATTCAAGAAAGAACATCATTTGCATCGTCATATGAAGTCTCATGTTGAACCTCCCAATATTTCACCAAAGCCCTTCATATGCCGAGAGTGTGGCCAGTCTTTCAGACAAAGTGGTTTGCTTATTGACCACATGTCCATCCATAAGGACAAGAGAACAAGACTTACTGAAGAGATCAAAGGTGTGAATGATCGGAAAAAAGATGATAAAAACGCTAAGTTTTTCTGCCCTCAGTGTCCATTTGGAACAAATTGCCCTAACACATTTGTTCAACATGCAAAGACACATGAGAAGGACAAGAGAAAGTTTAGATGTGACAAATGTAGCTTCAGGACTCTTAGTGAAAATGACCTTAGGAGACATGACATTATGCAGCACACTGTTATTACGGTTAGAAAGCAAGTGCAGGAAGATGATCATGGAATCTTCTCGTGTGATATTTGTTCTTATAGAGCTTTTAGCAAAAATATTTTTAAGAATCACCTTCTCAGACGCCATCAACAAAGTTTTGAAGAATATGAAGCCGCACAGCATAGAGAGAAAAACGCACAACTAGGTAAGGAGCAGCAAGTGCCTACTTGTAAAACTCCTGTCGAAGATGCAGAGTTTACATCTAAAATCTCTATCAAAAATCAGATTGCCTCTAAAAGAGCTTGTTCACCTAATGGGTCCAGTGACATTTCAGACTTATTCAGAAATAGCAAGCTTAAGAGAGGCCCCAGGTCTCAAGTAACAGAGTCAAAACTGGACAAATCTATTAATGTTCTCCTGTCTCGACAAAGACATGGAAAAAAGAGTTTAGAGCAGAAGAAGGAACGCAATAATTGTAGTAAACCTGTTCAGGACAGTGACAAAGATGGTTGTGATGAGTTGTTTGAAACATTGACAGTCAAGGATGAAGAATCAACTTTATCCCCAAATGGCTCCAGTGTGACTATAGATCCCTCGACAGTCAAAAAGACACCATCTAAAAGAAAGATGTCCACCCCATATCGCAACACCTCCGACCAAGACTCATGCTTTATCTTACCAAAACCTTTGCCAAGTCCGAAAAAAGTAAATCCTGAAGAAGTGGCCAACTATGATGAAAGGGATATTTTCCAGTTTAAAGATACAGATGCAAACAGTAACCTTTCTGACAATGGCATCAAAAAAGAAAAACAAAACATCATTTACACATATAGCAGAAGAATGTCTATGAGGGGTGCCCTTCAAGCATCTAAAAGGCTTTTTGAGAAGATAAAGACTGAAGAGCAAGAACAGAATGACCCTGAAATCAAAGAAGAATGCATAGAAACAGAAGTGTTTCAAGAAACCTTTGAAGCCCACCAAATACCATTGGGAGAATCCTTCGGAGATGATTTGTCAGAGTTGGAATCGGACCGCAAGAACTGTCCTTATTGTCCTGCAGTATTTGAGTCAGGTGTTGGATTGTCAAATCACGTCCGAGGGCATCTTCATAGGGTAGGGCTCAGCTACAATGCGCGCCATGTTGTGCCTCCTGAGCAGGTGGCTTGTCAAGACAGGAGGCCGCGAATTCGACGGAAGATGTCAGCATTACGCCGATTGAAAAAAGGTACTCGAGTGCTTATTGCATGTTCTTCTTTAAAAGAAAAACTCTTGTGCATTACAGCTTTCCTTATTACTACTGTTAAAATGTGTTCTTGCCGAGTTGTAACAGATACTGCAGGAGATCTCAAAATGTGGTTCCAAAAACTAAACCATAAACAGATTAATCAAATTAATTTGAAGGTACCACTCGCCAATTGGTTGGAGTTTTTCTCTAGTGACTGGTTGTTACTGACCAGTCATTAACTGCAACAATTAGTTATATATACTAGTGAGGGGCGATATGGAAAAAATATCACGATATGAATTATTTTATATCACAATGACAATATATATCACGATATACCGCAATATTACCGCAATGTTTCCAGTTATTCTCTGAAAAGTTTGACAAAGACCTAGACACATTAATTCTTAATTAGGGGTCACTCGGAATTACTACAGCCAGAACAGTAGATGAAAATATTTGTTTTACTAACATGCATATCATATATGTTGGTAAAACTAATATATATATATATATATATATATATATATATATATGAGTACTACATGCATGTATATATGTACATAATGTACTTTATGCACATTAAATATGTATCAATGGCAGACTCATACCTTGGGCTAACATGACTCCAGTGTGGTCATGTGGAAAGTACGCAGTCTGTAAACAGCGAGCGCAGAGGGTGACGAGGTCACGAAAGCTGTCCTTCTCAATTACATAAACAGGGGCCATGCCTTTACAAATGTAAGGCGAGATGGCTACTGTGATTTGTTTATGGCACAAATTCACGGTTAGGTTCGGTTCGATACTTTGGTGTCACAGTTCGATATTTTTTCGATGTCATTTATTAAAATTATAATATATATTTTAACTCAAAAGTACAGTTTTTAAATTTAATGCTGCTGAAACAACAAAATAATAAAAAATAAATCTATCTGATCGAGAAATCACTCATCTTTGGAAAAGAGAGTTTATTACAGAGAAATGGCTCTTTCCAAAATAAAAGCTATACTATACGCTTCTTCTGGGCTATATTCTCAGCAGCATATTAAACATATCAGGTCCCCAAAGGGAGAATCATGTGCTAACGGCTGTCTAAATGACTCAGGTAAAGTTTGTAGCATGCGTGCTTGTTGTTTTTGTCTGCTTCCACTTGTCTTTGCACTAGGATGATGTCGGCGTAAATGTGCTGTCATATTCGTTGTGTTCCCACTAGTGCTGTCAGCACTAATCTCGTTAAAATGACATTAACGCGATAACGCTTCAAATCTCCGTTAACGAGTTACCGCATGCGTGGGGCTGGACGGCGTCAACGTGTTAACGAGCTAACTGCGCTGACGCATTAGTTCCCACCAATGTAATTGAGCATTGCGTGGCACATCCGACATACTGTTTTACTTTCGTCCATGACGCGCTTACCATCAGGTTCATGCTTCACATGAAAATCAAGATAGTTCCAAACGCCAGATCTGAATGAGGGTGGGGGAGGTTAAATTTCGGGTAGCGTTGAGGCAGTTGCCATGTTGCAACGAGCTTAGCTTCTGTCTTGCTAGCTTGTCCACCCCACCCCCCACAAGAGCACGCTGCGCTCAGTGGATCTGCGCTCGACAGTGCAGCCTAGGCGGAGTAGTGGAACGCAGATCCACTGAGCTCTCAACACAGACAGCATCGTCAGAAGAAAAGTTGATAAAATAAATTAAAAATTTTGTATCGTTCGATACATATGCATACCAAACCGAAAGCACTGTATCGAACGGTTCAATACCAGTATTGTTGCACCCCTACAAAAAATATAATTTTTTTATACTTTATTTTCTCTTGCATAAAGTTAGAGTATGTATAGTGACAAGACAACACTAATATATTTGCCACAGGGTATTTAATGATATATTTTATGTAATAATTTATAAAACTAGGTTAGAAACGATAGAAACGATAGAAGACAAATGGCACGATAGACATTTTTCTATCATCCACACGATATATATCGTCACATCGCCCAGCACTAATGTAAACTATCTATAAATAGGGTTTTCTGCAAGATGGCCAGATCAAATGAAATGTTCACTCCACAATCTACTGTAGGCTTCCATTGTTTGTGATCTGTCACTGCAATCCAGTGTCATCTTCTGTCCACATCAGCAGCAACAAGAGAAAATTAAAGATTCTCTTTCTGGTCTTGGTGATTTCTGCAGCCAACAGTGCAGCAGAATATAAGCACTTTGAAATACGCTAATTCATATGTAAACAGTATAGTGTCAAAGGTCATTTCAGTAGGTTGTATCGGTAACAATCAACACTGACAAACTCTCAAGAACTGCTTTGTGAAAATCAGTGGGGCTGCCTTCTTCCAAATTCTCCATCTTGTTTTGGTGGGGGGTGGTTAGCCGCCTGGCTGCGTCCGTCTCCATAGTGTAGTGGTTAACACATCTGCTGGGCAAGTGGAAGATTACTGTGTTGATTCCAGCCAGAGACACAAATCCCCTTTGGTTATCTGGCCTTTCCTGATGGGAATAGTTGGAAGGCCTCCTGGGGTAAAAACTCCGCCAAATAAAGCATACAGAGCTACCCGCTGTGTAACTCCATGTGACAAAGCGCTAGCCAACAGTAGCTAGCTGCATCCGAGATCTTGGCAGTCATTCTTTTGAGATACCTGTATAAAACCAGTGGAAGGAACTGTGAGCATAAAACATAAAACCCAACTTGCAAACTGGATTTAAATTATAGATTAAAAGTCGTTCAGTGTTACAAAGTTCAAATGTCTGATATTATACGGTGCAATGTTTTTGTGCCTAATTTTATTTTATTTCTCTCAGCATTACAGCTAGAGTCGAACTCTGAGACCGTGAAGAGCATTCATTCTTGTCCCTTATGTGGGGACTCGTTTGACAACAGGACTGGGCAGTCAAACCACATACGAGGCCACCTCAAAAAGCTTGGTAAAAGCTTTGCATCAAAAAACAAATCCCCATTACTTTTACTACGAGAGCTGATGAGGGACAAGAAGGAGTTCCAGAGGGCCCTTCAGATTGTGGGAAAGAGACGGAACCATTTCCACTATGGTGCTTCTTCAAAGCTGTCCAGTGCTGATCGTTTCACATCGCCCCATACGGGAATCACAAAAAGTAATTCCGATTCAAGCGTTTGCACTGAAGCCAAACCGCTGATACCCACCTTTTCTTTAGCAGAAATTGAATCTGAACAAAGGCAACAGGAGACGAATTTGGATGTTAAAAATTCGTTCTCAGGCACAACTGCCTTGATAGGAATTCTAAAGAAAAGGAAGTGTCAGGAAGATGCCAGACTAAAGGGATCCTCTCAGATATCCAGAAACATGATAACAGTTTCTTCAAACAGTGAACACAATTCAGGAGCAAAAGTTGCATCTTCACTGCCAAACCAAATATCTGGTAAGTAACAATGCATTGGACTACCATTAAATTTAATTGTCTAAGCTTGTGCATGTTCTAAACTCAGATTTGCAGCAGCTGATTTTTGTCAGGATTGTTTTGTGTGTTTGTGAGTGTGCATGTGTGTTGAAATTAAGATTTCATCAGCATAAATGTAGAGAATAAGAGTATACCTTGTATTGTGGATGAAACGGAAGCGCCTGTTACACGAAATACAGATTAACTTTATTCTTGTTTTATTGCCTTGCAGTTAATAGTATAATATTAAATAAAGTATTGACACTTAGGCATTTCCAAGTACATTTTTTTTCTTGTCGCAGACGGCTTATTTGCTGAAATGTGATGGAAACTGTTGAAAGCTTGATTTTAGACGTGATAAACTTACCAGTGTCTGTTTCTACAATTCATCAACACCTCCGACGAATAAGTAAACCTCACTAAACCTCTGTATTTATTTTCCTCTTATTGATTTTGTCTTTTTGCAGAGAAGGGTGAATTCAACAGGAAGGTGTGCATCCATTGCAACGCAACGTTCCACAGTGGTGTTGCATTGTCAAATCACCTCCGGGCATATGCAAAAAGAAAAAGGATCGCCTTACTCGAGGGAACCAGTAAGTGCCACTAGTAAAATCTTTAGTCAGACTACGCCCTGTATGCTTTCTTCTTAAAACCTTTACAATTACACTCACCATTCACGCTACTATGTCCCCATAAACTGCTAATCCAGTTTCACGCCAGAATTTTGTCTTAGCCTTCTTCCTGACTAGGTCTTATCAGTAACAAAAACATCAAAACTCAAAACAGCTGAGCTCACAAAACAAGTGATTTTATTCTTCCTCTGTGCATACTCTTTGGCTTCTCCTGGTACTGAATAATCTCCTTTTACCCTTTTTGGAAGATTGGGAATAGTTACAAAAGCCAATCTGTTTTCTGCAGTGTTGACCACAGTTTTAGTAGCAGTTCCACTTCAAATAAAAAAAAAAAAATCTTTGGTCTTGGAGCATTTACCACAAAGAAGTCTCCTTCTGCTTTCTTTTTACACTAGCATCACATCAGATCGCATTACCTTCAAAATATTTGTTTTCAAGTGTACCTAATGCAAAGAAAGTGAGCATCTACTTATAAAAAATGCTCTACTGTTGGTTAAAACCTCCAAAGAAAAGTACCTTTTAGAATTTAATAGATTTCTGCATAAATGTGACCAAAAACAACTTCAGATTTTCAAGTCCTAAGATTATTTTAGTATTAAGTATGTGAACCTCGTGGATTATCAGTTAATCTGAAATTGGAGTCAGATGTTTTCAATCAGCCAGATTACAATCAGGTGTGAGTGCAAAAAAAAAAAAAGACGTCTGTCAGAATCTGTGTTTGTGGAACGGCATCATGCCAAGAACAAAGGAGCTCTCTGGGGAACTCAGGAAGAGGATTGTTGATGCTCATGAAGCTGGAAAGGGTTACAAAATCATCTCGAAAGAGTTTGGACTCCACCGTTCCACAGTCAGACAGATTGTGTACAAATGGAGGATATTCAAGACCACTGTTACACTCCCCAGGAGTGGTCGACCCACAAAGATCACCCAAGAGCAAGGTGTGTAGTTCATATGATCATAAAGGACCCCAGGGTAACACCACTTCCATGCTGGCAAATGTTCAGGTTCACTAAATTGTTAAAAGGAGAACACCAAACAGCAAAGCTGTGCGTGGCAGGGAGAGGAGCAGATGGTTGTATCATGGTTTGGGCCTTGCTTGCTGCATCTAGGCCAAGATGCCTCTTCATCACTGATGGAACAATGACTTCTGAATTATTCCAGCAAATTCTAAAGGAAAACCAGGACATCCGTCTGCGACGTAGATCTCGAGAGAGAAAGTGGGTCGTGCAGCAATACAATGACCATCATCACTAATATTTGTACTTAAAGGTTAAAGAAGAATAAAGACTATGCGGCCAAGTCAGAATCCTAACCCCTAACCTAGCAAGAATGTTAGAGCAGACCGCAAAAGCAAAAAGCATAGTTTTACCTCTCTTATGTAACGTTGGATTATTGAATAAAAGGAATGATATAATATTTTTTATCTTGTTTAACTGGGATCTCTTATTCTGGCAGCAGGTCATATTTATGCAAAGGGTTCACAAACTTTCAGGCACCAACAGCAGCAGAAATCTCAGCCTGATAAAACTGTGTAGCTGGAAACCAAAAGGAGCTGCGATGTCCAAATCTTAGTTATATTTAGTCCACCAGTGGTTATTTGTGTGCTCCCCAAGGTAAAATGTAGGAGGGCATCAGCTTTTTGGAGCTTTAGCAGAGATTTTAATTGCAGAGCGACCTCTTGGTGGCTTCAAGTTGTCAGGACCCAGTTTTCCTGCAGGCGCACATCATCACGCTTTGATCTTGGGCCCTTTCTTAGCCACACTCGACCATGCATAATACAGCAAAAGTCAAAAATGTCCACACATTCAAAGCCCATTCAAAGAACTCTTGCTGAAATGTCATTAGACAATTTTCCAGTGTTCATCAGATATTTTCATCCATTATAATGTTAAATATACTGTAGTGTTAATGCCGGTTGTAAATGAAATTCTGTCTTTCAGCGATTGACTGTAAAGCAGTTAGGACACGCTCAAGGCCTGGGTCAAAAAAGAAGACACTGCCCTTAACTCAAACGCCAGAGGAAATGTACAGGCTCACCTGCAGGTAATGTGTTTGCTTTTTTTGTTGTTGTTTTCAATCCCCAATTCATTTTTTCCCCCAGTCTCAAGCTGCCAGATAACCTGGTTGCCTGGTTTTGCATTTTGCTTTTTGTGTTTCCAGGTTCTGTGACCTGGTCTTCCAAGGTCCCTTGTCAGTTCAGGAGGACTGGATAAAACATTTACAAAGACACATAATGAACACTAGCGTCCCTCACACTGGGCTAGGCATGGTAGAGGTCACCTCATTGCCCACAGACGCCCCAACCTTCAAGACTGACCAAGATGGCTCCTTGACAGTCACACATGCTGTCTCATGAGGCCAGTGGGGACCTTTTTAGATTTCACTAGACTGTATGTGTATGTATATTCGATGTTCACTTTTGGTTTTTTTAGTCAACAAATTACCGGCCAAAAGTACAATATTGCCTGAGATATTGTACACATTTGGACATTTGGACAGATGAAAAAAAACAATTATTTTGGATATTGTTACCCTGTCTGTTTTTACATGGTCCATTTTTTTGGAATACAATTCCAAGTGGACAGACTGTTTTGTTTTATGCAGTAATGTAGTGTGGAATCCATTTCTAATGAAGACAACCTTTACCTCAGATTTCTCATGGTTTGAGTCAGTTTCTGGGAGCACTTCTCTTCTGTATCAATATTCACATCAAGTCATGTTTCCTTTGTATTGCAACACGGTCAAATCAAAACCCACAGTCTCTTTTCAGGCCAGAGTTACTGAGAGAAATATTTTGAATGAAAGTGCAAAACAAAACAAAACAAAAAAAGAGGAAAAAATGAAAAAGAAAAAAAATGTCTGAAAACTTGTCATGCATAGAAAGAGTGTTTTATAGTATTTCAGTAACTGCATTGTTTCTAACACAAGATTTAAACTGAAGGTGGTTGAGGAAGAAAAGAGGTAAAAAAAAAAGAGAGAGAGACCTAACACGCACAACCCGTGCTGACCAAGCCCTTCATACATGTCACCTATATTTAATGTTTAAATATACTGTTTTGAAATAATTTAATTTTAAATGTACTATATCACACAGATACAATGCTTAAAACATTTGTGTTGTTCTAAATAAAAGACAAAGAAACAATCTGACATTTTTCAAATTATTTATGCATTCATGTTTTGTTTTTGTTTTTTAATGTAGCATATTTTGATGTGGACGGTACAAAGAATGAGTGTTAACAAAACTGCAAGTTTAACCTTCTACAAGCACCCAGATGGAGATAGTCTGGGAGCAGCTGTAGTCAGCGCAACGCAAGGCAGATGAGAAATGGGAATCCGTATATAAACAAAGAAAAGCTGCATTGTGTTCACAGGCCCACAACAGCATGTCTGTCAGCATTAGACACGAGTACTGGGACAGCAGTTTTGTGTGGTAATGAAGAGTAAAGTCGACTGCTCTTCATCCGCAGCATCTCAGTGTAAACAGTCTCATGACAACTTCACGTAAGTTCTGTCATTCGAATGGGCTGCCACCCTGAAAGAAAAGAATTCGTTTAGTTACATCTGTAGAGCTCCAGACATGCTGAGTGCACACACTTTAATTACTAGTAATTACTCCTAGCTCCGCAGGCTATCATTTGCTTCTACTAATCAAGCTAGTGTACGGAGAGTGAAAACAAATGCATTAATAAGATTTATGGCTTCAGTTACGTTTCACTTGATACATAAAGATAAAGTTTGTTGCTGACTTTTATGTACAATGTTGCGTTTCAATTTGGCTTTGATGTCTCACTTCACACAAAAGTGCATTAAAGTTAACTCTGCAAGACAAGATTACATTCCCTGCACTTACCTACACACTAATAAGACATATTTTACTTATTTGAACTAATATGAATCATGAATATCTTCTGCATATGAACTGTCCCCCATTAAGAACTGATTTTTATCTTTATTTAAAAAATAGCCAATTCATTTTAGTATTAAGTTTGAACTCATTAAATTTGGTAAGTAAAAAAAAATCATTCGCATCTACCCAATAGTCTCATATTACTTAAAAATATCAAAATACATCATGCAGTAGATGACATCTGTATAACTGATTAAGATCCAAGTAGCCCAGAGATCCTGGATAAATGTATAGAAACATAAGGAAAGTGATAATACCAGGCCCAAATATAAAGTGAAGACTTTCAGCTTGGGTTTAACAAAAATTATGCCTCAAGTGTTTAGGAAATAGAACCAGTTTCATACACAGACTTCCATCTACAGAGCCTCAAAGGTAACTGGACAAACTCTAAATATAAGGATTGTTTTTAATACATGGATAAAAATCCTTTGCACTCAATAACTGCCTGAAGTCTAGAAACCCATGGACGTCCTCAAATACTTTGTTTCCTCCCTTGAGATCCTGTACAAGGCCTTTACAGCAGCTGCCTTCAGATCCTGCTTAATTGTGGGTCTTTACCTGTTTGTTGTCAGTTTTACCTGAAAAACATGCTTTGTTGTTTTGAGATCAGGTGACTAATACTCTTGGGTTTCTTTTGTCTAATGCTGTCTAAGCAGTTTGGCAGCATTTGTCTAAATTAGAGCAGAGAGTATAGCCGTGTGCACTTCACAGTTCGTCCTGATACTTCTATCAGTAGGTATTTCATCAATAAAAACTACAGGCAGCCATACATCCCCGTATCTTAACACTGCCACAACCACATTTGATTTGGATAAGCTGTTTCTCTCCTTGCCCATATATTTCTCTTCCCATTATTGTTCTTTAAGTTCATTTTGGTTTAATCTGTCAAAAGATTCCTTTCCAGTTGTACTAAATAAAAGACAAAGAAGCAAGCTAATGTTTTTCAAATTACTTCTGTATTCAAGTCGGGGGTTTTTATGTATCAAATTTTGGTGTGGAAGCTACAAATAAGTATTAACAAAACTGCAAATTTAACCTTCTACAGTACTGTGCAGACTCTTTCTGGCAAAGTTTATTCGAAGCTGTCTGTTCTTGACCGTAACTGGTGGTGTGCACCTTGTTGCAAATCCTCTGTATTTACAAGATGAATTTTGATATCAGACTTTCTTCACTTCATTGCCTGACTAGCTTTGACTACATGAGAGGGGGTTTTTTTTAACCAAGGAAAGAATTCTCCAACAGACTGTTGATTTAGCCACTCTCTCTTTTTGCCTTTTGTTATGTTATCTCTCTGAAAGGTTTATTTCTGTTTGGCACCCTAAGAGATGACCTCCGTCTCTAACACTGATAACTCTTTGGACCTCATGTTTAGAATTCCAGTGAACGCCTACAAAAAGGCAACAATTGAAACCAACTCCAGATCTTTCACCTGGTTAATTTGTCATGGAGTAAACAGGGAGCAGGCCTCAAAACTGGCCATGAAACTCCTTGTCAATCAATTGTCGTGTTACTTTTGAGCCTCTTGAAAATGTCTGTAATTCCTAAAAAGCGGACACAATACTTTTGTTAAAACCTTTGAAACCTCAGATCTTCATAGTTTCACTCAAAATCCACTGCCATCATAAACAGAGGCAAAATTACCAAAATCCTATTATTGTCCAAACACTGGATAGCTTCAGGTACTCGTTTTAGAAGCATCATGTAGAAGATTGAATTTTGAGTACACTTAGTCCACAATTGGACAACTTAAGAAAACATTAGGTCAAAATAACCACTTTGTAAAAACGACTGTTTAAATATTAAAAGTCTTAGCCCCAGCTGCTTTTTTTGGCTTGGTAGATTAATGTTAAGCAGCTCTGCCAGCACACTGTGTACACTCTAGATAGTTTGGAAATCTCTTGCAAAATACCTTCAGGAAGTGTTCAAACTGTGGTTTGAGCTCCTTCATCATGGCTTCTGCTTTGCTGAGGCAAGCATGTCTCCTATGCACTTCAAACTCCTTCAGGAAAGTCAAACAATTACAGTAAACAAAAAGGATATTTGATGAAAACACATCTGTGTTATTGCACTTGTAGGACAGCAGCATTACCTTTGTGCGAGAGAGGTGTTCCTCAGTGGTGATGTGAGCCTGCACTTCAGCAACAGATGTGGATATGTAAACTTTGCAAGCGGCACAATGAAACATTTCCACCTTTGTCATGTGGTTATTTTCCTGTAGAGCTGACAACACGATAGGGGTGAGTGAGATGAAAGTATTTCTTTTTTAGTCTGTCATGAACATCATGACTTTTCATTTCAAAACATGTATTTACTTTGAAGAGCGTTGTCCTCTACCGCTTGGCTACAATAATGGCTCCTATACAGCATCACTTCCTGCAAAAAAAAGAAAAGATCTGTTGGACATCTATCTATGGATCTATAGTACATGCAGAGTGCAAACTTAGGATACAGAAGCCAGAACACAGACTGGGAAATTCGTTTTACCGTTTCTGTCAGTGATCGTACCTGAAGGAACGCTATCATTACGTCATCGTATTTATTATTCTGCTGAATGTGCTCCAGGGTGTCCCAGTGACATTTGCTGTCCAAATGATCCTGCAGCTCCTGCCCATTGGCAAGCTCAACCTCACAAAGGTCACAAGTGATGGGCGTTCTAGAAGAAAAATGATTTGGGCAATTTAAAAATATTTGGGCATTAACTAATCCAGACTGCCCCAGTAGGAGGTAAAAGGTCAAACCTGGAAAATATTATGATACAAAGCAGCATCTGAAACAACCATATCAGCGTAGTGCTGAGTCTCTTGCCTCCTGACTGTATACAAAAGAGCGACAAAACTGCTGTGATGGAAATGTACATAACAAAATAGGAACAGGTCTGTGTAATAAGGAAAGTTAATTTTTTTTACGTTACAGCTCATATTCATCAGGACTTAGCAGGGCTTTAGTCAGTCAGTCCAACACATCATAAACGATGCTGGCAGGCTCTGCAGATGCTGTGTTTAACCTCTGTAGTACCAAAACACAGCGCCAGCACAGCCGTTTTAGTTTGCACAAAACTAACCGTGTGTACTTTTATCAGGAACAGCTGATATACACATGCCCACATTTTGACTGACATTTTATTTAGTTAAACACAACTGTTTAAGCAGGTTTATGCAAGAGCTGTAGAGTTTAGTCAATCAGGTTTAACGTATTAACGTCTTGTGGTAACTTTCAGGGGTGAAAGAGGAAGCCAAGGTGGAAGTGCCAAACTGTAGTTCCAGCTTTAGCAAGAAAATGAACATGTTTACAGCGTGGTACCGAAACCAGAATTTCAATGACGCAGCTCATCGAGCTTACTGCAAAAACCCGTGACTCACAAGTCACAGGTTATTGTGATGTGTGTAAAGTACAGAAAAAGAGAGAAAAGTCTATTATTAGTTGGCTGTATTACACAAGATAATGCAAATTAAAAGGTCAACGCTGAATGTGGACCTATTTGATGAGCTTTATATGAAAATTTGAATACATTCTAAATACTGAGGGAGTAGAGAAGCTTTTGTTTGTGAAGGGATGGATCCCTCACGATGACGTGACTTGAGCTTATTGGTCCTTCAGCTGGATGAGCTACAAAGTATAATTAGCGTTTTCGGTGGGAGAAACGTTTCGTCAGCTTACTAACTGAATTTGCTTCTGTGCACTTGTACAAATATGGTTACTTCTGGTTCCATAAAACCAACATGGGAGCGGCCAAAACGCTGACATCACTATGAATACTTCCAGCATTACAAACTTCAGCTGCAGCAAAAACTAATTCTGCAAACTCAGCTGGACTCAGTGCATCTGACAGATTATTAACACTGGCAAACAAGCAGCAAGGTTACAGACTGACCTGCAACATTTTAACTAAACTGTATTAGAGTACATGGTGAGAGGAAATGTGATTTTACTTTGTCAACTTGACATCAGAAGGAACAGTGCTTACTTTTCCAAAGTCACAGTTTGGCGCGTGTTCCTTGTCACCTTTGTAGATGGTAGGTCTTGGTCCCGTCCTGTAGAACAATATAATACAGAGAATTACTCAGACAATGTGACGTGATTAAAGCATCTAGTCCATTCAGCCATTTCTTGCTGTTAATTTGAAATAGTGAGACAAACAAGGTAATCCAGCTACTATTACCTTTTTTCATATAGCCCACCTGATGCTGATAGTCCTGTGACCTCGGTGGGGATAATCTAATAGTCTAAAGAGGACAGAAAGGATCGGTTATCACACTGGATTCAGTTGAACCACAGTAGACAAACTGCATAAAAATGATTCTGTATTCTCAAAATCTATACCTCCATCTTATATCCTGGTGCTGTTATCGTCTCCTCCCCATTGGTTCTCTGTCCATAAGGCACAGGAAACTGTTGGGTGGAGGAGCTGTGAATACGCCTGTCAGGGGTGCCGCCTCTCTGGCCCAATACTTCACTCAAGGAGCCAAAGCTTGAACAATTAAGTGATTCAGCTTCTGGGCTATAAATCTGTGGTTCATGCTTTCTAATTCCTGGACTGAGACCTGGAATTTCTATAGGTCTGGTTCCAGTGCCAAATTCTCCTCTGTCTAGGGGTCCGCTTCCTTTGGAGTAGGTTGAGCCCCAGTGTTGGCCGTCAGGACAGTCTCTCGCTGAAGTTAAAAACTGACGCTCCACACTGTTATCCTCAGTGGGTGGGGAGAGTTTGTGGTCTTGGTCCGGTGGCATCTCAGGTTCAGAGTCTGACGACAAAGGGTTGTAAGGGTCATAAAGCCCAGTCCTAAGATGAGGGTAAGAGGGATTAATTAATTTTTTCATTTTTTTTGGAACAATGACTGAACGTTCACACATTAAACAAAATGTTCTGGCAGACAGCCACTATTTCTACATTTTAATTCACTACATGAAAATATGAAGCCTCAAATGTGGGCCAGCCTTGACCGAGGCTACAGGAGACACAACTCACTTTTCTGTGCTGCTTTTGTCCTGAGAGTCTTCATCCTCATCACCAATTGGTTTGAATGAAGACTTCCATTTGTCAACTGAGGATGAAGCTGCAATATAAAAATGAAAAATGAAAAATGAAGGCAACGTATATGTTCAGAGAATACACGCCTCCAGATAATGTAATCTAGTTAGTCTGATTACGGATGAAGTCAATGAGTTCATTGTACTCAAATAGCCTCCGGAGTCACCAGATCTCCATCCAGCAGAGCAGCCTTGGAATGTGGCAGAACGGGAGATTCACATCAAGGATGTGCAGCCGACAAATCCGAAGCAACTGTTTGACACTACATTGTCAATACGGAGCAAAATCTTTGAGAAATGTTTCCAACTCCTAATTGAAACTGTGCAATGAAGGATTGACGCAGCTCTGAAGGCAAAAGTGCTTTTAAGGTGTACCTGATAAAATGTCCAGTGAGCAGTAACTTTCAGAGCCTCTGCGTTCTCATATGGGGACATTACATTTTGGGTTTTCTAGGTGTAATTGATTACTAATGAACTTGTAATTCTGCTGTGTGTAACTTATTAAAAAAAGACACGAGGTGACGTCTGCACTGCCCTAGTTCCTGAAATCTTTTTCATTATAATTCAAAGTCACGTATTAGACTCAGAAATTAATCAAGTCAGGCAAAAGGTAAACAAAAACAGCAGTTGTATTTGCAGGAGTGGTTATCTGCGGCGCAAAGACAAAGGAAGCTTAAGCGTTGAGCTAAAGAGTGATAAAGCACCTCTGTGAGGACGCGTGTTTGTGGACGTTCTTGCATGCATACAGAGGTTACCTGTACCTTTCTGTGCTGCTTGAGTGTTAGCAGCCATGTCTGGTTGTCCTCCCGATATGCGTTTCATAGCATCTATAAAGTCTTGGGGTACTCTGTTCATCGAATGAAGCAAAAACAAGCATAAAACGTCACGTTTACGCACGTAAACGCAACATTTAACACTGAATGTAGCACCGGCTAGCCATTCCTGCTATTAGCTTTAGCTGCACAGCTAAACTCACAACAATTTGTTGACAACAAAGCTTTATGCACCGTTAGCTGGTAGAATTAAATGCTTGCACCCTTAACACCCGCTAGACAAAAGAAAAACTGAGTCCGAAATTGAATTAACAGGCACCTTAATGTAGGTTGTAAATCAGAAACTTTCCCAAATAACAATTTTAGCCCAGTTTAAAGAGTGCACAGAGTACAGACTCTACATACCGTGTAGTCAGCATTTTATTAAATCCTGAAGTAGCTCCTTTGCTTCTTGCCTGGGCCTGAAACGTTTCCACATTGTGACGGTTCATTATTTTAAAAAAATAGCGGATATGCTTTGTTGGTAAAGCTAAAGCTGGTTCGCCTATTAAAATGTTGTTTAGATGATACTTAGAGCAGCCGACAGATGGTAGCAAAGTGCAGCAGAGAATGGATCGATTCATGGATCGCATTCATTCTGATCCGACCTTAGGTGGGCTCGAGAGGTAAAAACCCTTTCATAATAACTTACATTCACCTGATACCCGAATAAGTATTTCTAATCAACTGCTCATCGGCAAAAATGTGTAATCAGTCAATCACATACAAGTCAATGTAGCCATCAGTGGCGGTCCTAGCCTGTTTGGTGCCCTGGGCGAAAACCCCTTCTGGCTAAGCTACATCAGTGTCTACTGTTTACTATCACAGCCAAGTGGCTAACAAACGCAAAAAGAAAATGTGGGGAAATCGTCTTGGCACACTTTGGACCCCTTATTACCAACTAAGGATTATTTAAATGCTACAATCCACCTGGGTATTGTTGCTAATTCATCTCTGTCCCTTTATGAACACAGTGTACCTATTGTCTGACAACTGCTTCCAGCGAGACAATGAGTTTACTGTACTGAAATTGTCTTTACAGTCACCAGAAATTCAAAATGCTCCCCAAAGAAGATATCAATTTGAATTTTATTTTTAACTCTATAAAGAAGCACAACTACATTCAGATGTTTCAGTGTCGCATGTCTTATACATATGTACTGAACATATAGCCTACTGAAGATAACACGTGACTGCTTGCTCATCTAATTATGTATAGATGAATGTACAATGTTGAATTCTTTGAGTGTTTATAAGTTAAAAAAGATTTACAGATAAGAATAGGGAGTTAAACAGACAGCAGTGTGAAATCTGAAAGAAGTTGTTTAAGAATGAATGTGTGTTAGCACAGGCAGACAGAAACAAGACACTACATGCGGGCATGTTTAGTTCCAGAGGGGGATATCTCAAGGACAGGTGTGTTCTCATAATTCTCAGAAAAATCTGGTCAAGACCTACCTAGAAACAGTGCTGTTATTGTTCTTCCTTTGGAGGAATCAAACACATTGTTACTTGTCTGCAGTACAGCACCAAATCTAGCCCCTGCTTCTCAACAGTCTGATAGGATTCACATTTCAGAAAATATCTCGTGCATGACGATATGGAGGAACTCAAGACATTTACTTTATCAGTCATTAACTTTTAGACATTGGATGACTAAAAACACATTATGTGAACTCAGTTAACTTCACTGGAGAGTACACTGTGATCGTACCATTACTTGGGAACTGCTGAGGTCAATGTAACATTGTCAGTTGTCTCTTGGCAACATTAACAAGAGCCGTGACTCTGGGGCCTTTGTACTCAAGCCCTTAAGGGACGTTTTAAATCTTTCTTGAGTTTCTGCTGCAGACAGGAAGCAGAAAAGGGTGGAGGGGGAAAAAAAACAGTTTTTCCAGGAGGAAAAATGTAGAGTGAAACAAACAAGGGTATAATAAAATGCAGGAATGAAGTACTTACTGAGAACGAGCCATCCTTAATATTTTTGGTTCTTCCTGTATATTTTCTGCTGTCCCTGTGCTCATTTTCTTAACTGCTTTCAGGGCTGTGGGGACTTTCACAGGGTGAGAGATGGGTAAACAGTGGGCAGACTGTCCATCTTCACAAGGCTAACACAGAGAGACAGACAACCACTCACATCTACGAGTACCATTTTAGAATCACTAATTAACCTGAAATAACTGTGAGAGGAAACTGATGTACTTCATACAGGACAGCTCCATTAGAATCAGGAGGTTTGCAGCCATGATCTTTTTTGCTGCGAGGCTGTGAATCCAACGAGAAACAGAAACAAGTGTGAGCCAGGTCAGAAAGAAAATCCAAATTAACTTCGAATAAATCATACTGTTCTTAAAAGGTTTATCTCCCTACTGGTTTGTTGGATTAAACACAAACACTTGAGTTTGCCATTAGCTTGTATTTTTTGGGAATTTGTTTTTGGAGCTTTGTTAGTGTGAAAAACTTTTTTTTTAATAGGTACACCTGTGGTATATTCACGTAGACATGGTTAAGCAAACCGAATGGGGAAGATAGGCGACTTTGATCGTGGCACGGTTATTGGTGCCAGAGGATGGAGGAGAATGAGCTGACATGAAGTCAAGTGTTACAACTGAGGTATGCAGTAAAGCAACTTTCAAGGTACATCTGTGAAAGAGATGGGTTACACCAGCAGAACTTAACACTAAGTGCCACTCCTTTTACCTAAGAACAGAAAACAGAGTCTACACACAATTTACACACAAAGAAAATTGGAAAAACATTTCCTGTTCTGATGAGTCTTGATTTCTGCTACACAATTCATGGTGGGGTAAGAAAACACTCCCAGACTGACTGCTGATTGAAGCTTCTATTTAAAACCAGTTAGAACAAAGTTTGATGATGGTTTTATAGGCTGAAGTCAGGGGGTTGTACCAAGGCCCAGTGTAAGGATCATTTTGAACTGTGACTCAAGTCCAAGAATAGAACAATGAAAGTGGAAACATGTGGGGAAAAAAGTCAATTTTGAAAGAAAATCTGTTCATTTTCCAGCGATACAGTTTTAAAATGTTGTTAATCCACCTTACATATTTAAAAGAATAATCTCCAAACTTACAGATTTCACTGCAGGACAGCAGCAAGTGTCATGAACCTGAAGGAGATCGATAATCATTAGACGTTAATCTGGACTGTTGTTTTATTGTACAATAAAAATGTGAACTTTGAGCAGAGGCTCAATCAAGGTGGTACAGCAGCTCTGAAGAACACATATATCAGGCCTACACAGAAGTACATTGACAAGAATGAAGGCAGATGTCATCATCTTTACATGATTGTGACACGTGGGACCAGTAGCTCAACACAACAGATTCAAATCACACTTCAAAACATGGTTTCAAAAGCTAGTCAACCGATTTCCCTTTTATTAGTTCTCTCAGCAGGACATTCACCAATCTTTACATCATTAGGGTTTCAATGTGCAAATGAATTACTGCAGGCTTTCATATACAATCTTTACTACAGTGGGGTAAAAGTTCATTTCTGGTCTCCACCTGAGTTTACAACTCAAATTCTTTCAGCTACATATGTATGAAGAAAAAAAAAATACAGTGTTTACATGATTTCAACAAGTTAAAAAGTACCTTGATAGTTTCAACACAAAAAGAAAGAAATCTGACAAGCTATCATAAATTATTAATTTTTGTCCTGTTGTTTGTGAAAGCCCTCACTGTAAAAAAAACAAAACAAAACAAAACAAAACAAACAAATAGCAGCAGTTAAGGCAAAAAGATTGTTCCCAATGGTTACATTTATACCTGAGTACCTAAAACAATAATGACAAATGTATGTAATGTGCCACTGAAATGGTTTTGGTCTATAGAATAATATACAAAGAAGCTGGATTTTTAATTACTCAAAGCTATCAAAAAAGCATAATAACAATGTTGCATTAGATACATACTTCGCAATAACAAAAGCTCTTTTCTTATGCTGTATTTAAACAGAAGCAACTAAGACAGCCTAAAAATACTAATCAAGAAATGCATGGATAATACAATACAAAAATAATGGTTGCAGCCATCCGTCTTTTTAGGTGGCTTTTGTGCTAAAAGGTTTCTCGACTGATACTTTCTTTAGCGTCCACGGGCAGTGTGTCAAAAAGATGGTCCTCCACGATGAGGCAGTTTCTGCGCAGCAGGCGGCAATTTCCTAACTGGGCGGGCAGTCTGTCCAGACAGTTTCCTTTGAGCTCCAGCTGAGTGAGCTGGACTAGCTGACCCACAGCCTCTGGCAGCGTCGTGAGCGCATTGTGCCCCAGACACAGCACCTTAAGCTTGGTGCATCTGAACAGAGGCTTGGGCAGCCCCTCCAGCTTGTTGGAGTTGATGGCCAAGTGCTGGAGGTTGTGGAGGAGACCCACATCTGGAGGAAGCACCGAGATGGAGTTATGGCCCACCTCCAAGTGTCGCAGTTTGGGCAGAGTGAACAGGGCAGCAGGGAGGGTCTCCAGTTTATTGTGAGAGAGGTAGAGAGCCTCCAGAGACTTGATGTGGCCAATGGTGGCTGGAATGGTGATTATTTTGTTGTGCCACAGTTTAAGGCACGTCAGCCTCTTGAGGTGCTGGAAGCTGATGATCTCCTCTATGGTTCGAATATTGTTGGATTTCAGGTCAAGTTCTTGTAAATTGGTTAAGCTGAAAATGGCATGGGGAATCCTTTCAAGTTCACAGTTGTGCAGCTCCACTTCAATCAGATTTGTCATCTTTTTCAAACTGTTTAGGACCAGCAATTTTGTACCATCATTGTGAACCATTAACCGAACCAGATGCGGAGAAAGCTCTGTTATGTTTGTGGGGATTTTTGTGAGGTTGCTCTTCAGGCATAGCGCCTTTAAATGCCTCAAATCTCGCATGGACTCCAGGCAAATCATTTTGTTATTTTCTGAGCTCAGGTTGCCAATTAGGTTAAGCTCCCTCAAGTTCCTAAGCAAATAAACCCAAGCCGGGATCTCGGCAACGTCGGTGAACTTGACATGAAGGCAGCGGAGATGGTCACGGAGGAAAGCAAAGCCCGTCTGCTCAACTTTGGCCGGAGAGTTGCAAAGATGCAGCTCTTGCAAGCTGGTCATCTGGGAGACCTTTGCTGTGAACCTCACGTCAGGAATCAGCTCCAGTCTTAGCACTTCCAAATCTGTGAGGTCAAACACTGCATTCGGGAGTCCAGAGAGCATGAAGAGGTGCAGCTCCTGCTTGTCCTGTGCATTACGCGTGACAAGCTGCTTTAATTTTTCAAAAGTCCACTCGTGGTTGAGGCTGATCTCCCTTAGCTTATTTTCACTGACCTCAGACAGAAAAACGCCAAAGCGCTTGGAGTAAAGTTGGTCATACTGGTCAATCATGTGTAAAAGGAATGCAAAGTCATTTTTGACATCAGGAATGTCACTAAAGCTGCTCTCTTCCCTGACCTTCTCAAACGAATACTCTTTCAGAGGTCGCCGGAACACCCAGAAGAGAGAGTACAAGCATGTCATCCCATAGATCATTATCAATGCCACATAGGTGACGAGCAGTTTGCTCAGCATGAAAGCCATGTTGTGTGTACAAAAGAACTTTGTATATCCTGTTAAATGTTTTATATCAGGCTTACATTCATGTGTGAATTCTATTTTGGCTAAAAAGGTTGAAGTGTAGCACAATATCAAAATAAACTTCACAGATTTGACAATGGTCTGTGCTACATAAAGCTTGTAGATAAAATCGCTGTCCTCCACATGGGCTCTGAATTTTCTCACCTTCTCAAAAAGAGCTTTGGCCTGCTCCCCATCTTTTTTATCCAAGATTGTCATGCTACTAGGGACCTCCGCAATAGGCTTATCTGCAGAAAATTTCACCCCAAGCATGGGTGTGGATGGGCTCACATTTGTGCTGTCCTCGTTCCCCTCTAAAGACACCTGCTTTGGTGCTGAAGAGGTGCCGGTCAGCCTCTGTTTGTTTTCCTCTGAGTCCTCGCAAGCAGTTTCAGACAAAGCCTTTGTTGTCCAAGGAGATTCAAAACACCGTCCCAGAATAGAAACGAAATGCTCAATCTTCGAACTTGTTTTGGGGTACTTGAACCAGAAGTTGCTACTGACCATGAGAATGAGGGTGTGGATGAGGGTGAGGTATGGAAAGTATTTGGAATACCAGGGCAAGGCATCATGGTAACACTTTTGGTTGATAAAGACATACTGTTGAAAGTCCAGGTTTGTTTTGACCCCTGTTGGAGGGGCTTGTAATGCATAAATCTTACTGACCGCTTCATCCGTTAGGTCCTTAGTGACCAGTGGGATGGTTGTTCCTACGGGGGCTCTGGTGGATGAGGTTACATCCTCAGGTCTCTGCTGGGGCAACGAGCTTGTTCCTGAGGCTTCCTCTGCATTATCTATATATGGAAGGCAAGCTACTTGGTCCTTGGTGATCTGCATGGTCATTGCAAATACGGCCAGCATGAGCATGATCAGACCCAGGTAGTCCATGAAGACGTCCCACCATGGCTTTAAGATGCGGTATGTTGGCTGGATGTCGTTCAGGGATGCAATCTCAGTGAGAGTGAACATCGCTGGAACAAAGAGACAAAACTCAATTAATTTTACTTATACTATTTATTTTATGGGTTTTTTTGGCACGGATTATTTATAAATTGGTCAGTTACTTTTCTAGTTCATCCTCATCATGATCGTTAATGAAAGCTGATTGTGTTTGGGGTGTGCACCATGCCTGTCGCATAAAACATGATATTCGAATATATATATATATATATATATATATATATATATATATATATATATATATATATATATATATATATATATAAAAACCTACAGACCTGTAACCCTATTTAAACCAGACGTGTCTCGGGACTTTTAGCTTAAACCCCCACAAAGTTTATACCACCACAAAGACACATTGTGATATGATCACTGAGGTGCAGCAGTGCTATGAGATGCATTTAACTACAGCCTTTGTAAACACTGTGGTCCAACAAAAGGACCTTTTCCATTAAAACCTACTCAGATCAGCTCGCCAAAACTCAACTGGTTTTCCATTACAATCCAGTACCACATAATGTGCGTGGTCATTGTTATAGCAACCCATCCGTGCATCCCTTGACATAATTAGTATGTGACACGAAGGCTACAACAAAGATGAGCGTCGAGGCGATGATATAGCTACTGCTCGGTTTGTGGCTTTTCGTGTGGCAGTTTTGATTTTCATGAGAAAGAAACTCTCATGACTCATTGAGTGACACCACTGACCAGCCAGTCGCTAACATGCAGTCTGACGACGTCACATTTTAGTACCTACTTGGATCGCTTAGAACCGGTGGCCAAGTAGGTTCTATTTTAGCATTTGGTACCAGGTACTATGGCCAACTAGAAAACCCTGAAAATTAGCGAACCGTGGCGATCAGATACTAATAGAAAAAGGGCTAAAGATGCAACAGGAAATTATGACACGAGTGCAGGATATTGTGATACTTGTGCCCTGTGTCCTTTTGCAAGAACAGATGACTCTGTCCAACTACTTTAATATTAGTATTTCAAACGGTATGTTGGTATGATGCTTGTAAAATCTGACATTTTGTTGGGAACTCATGGACATAACAACTGCACAGGGCCCACTGACAGTAAAGATATTTGAAGCCAATCTGTCAGCTGGACATCTTGGAGATATTTTAAGTCCTCTTTCAGTTCTTGTCATGAGCAGCCCGAGTAAGAAACAAACAAAAAAAAAAAACCCTTCCAAAATAACTTGACACATTTTGTTTAGAGGACAAAGTTGATGTGGATTTATGCTTCAACAGGAAATCTAAAACCTACGCCGTAACTATTGTGATTGGCCTGTTCAATACTGTTGATTCCTCCTATACATGCTCAGCTACTTTTTCACTCCAGTTTTTAAATTTATCAGCGAGATGATAACAATCACTGTCTCAATATAAGGAATAATAATATTAGCATAAATATAAGGATTCTCAAATGTCAGAAAATTCCTGAGGGAATGTACAAAGTTGTGGAAAAGCTTGAGCGACATATGTTTGCCCCTATAAGGAGAAAAACAAACAAACACCAGGTATAAAAAAAAAAAAAGAGCGGGAGGGAGATAAAGTCCCAGCATTTAATTTGTTTCCATCATGGCCTCCTCCATATAAAACAAATCTAAATCCATAGCAGGTTACCAAACTGGAGACTAATTTCATGCACTCAGCTAAGTCTGCTGGAGTAACACATTTATCCTCCCGCTACATGAGCCATGAATCAGTGACTACGAGTATTAAAGTGCCCTATCATTTTATCATGGTGTGAACTACATTGAACTCTCACTTCCTTTTCGTAGTGTTTAAGCACCAGGCCAAGACTGTGCTAAATCCAGACATATTACAACATGCTGATTTTGGAACAGAGTCCTTTGATGAAGCCCCAAATCCACCAGTGTTCTTACTCACTAAGACATTTGGCAGATGTGCATTTCCTTTAGTGATGCATTGAAAATTGTTCTCTTACTTAATGAATGTTGCACTTTTTACATAGTTTGGAAAACACATTAAAACATCATAATATGATCTGCATTCAAATCAGCAATTAATCTGCTTTGAATGTTTCAACATCCTTCAGATATATACAAGTCTTTCCTTAGAGGTACGAATTGTAATTTGCAATTTAAAAATTCACTTAGCGTGACAGCCTTACATGTTACAGGACGTTTTAACTAAGGCTAACAGCTTGTCTGTGTATCGGCCACGAGGTAATCCCTTGACCATTACTCGCAGCTTTTAGTTCTATTCAGCATATTCAGCATTTGTTACAGTCACATACATGAATGACCATCTCAAACGTCATTACTGTTAACGTGCTTTTCCCTCAGTTTCCACAGTAAGAACACAAAATTGACGGTCACATTTTTGTATGAAGGATTGTGCATGTAGTTTTGGTGTGGCCTAATGCTTCCACTGATCACATCGGATTGCTGGCTCTACTTTTTACTGTGTGCCCATAAAGAAAATGCTGTTTAATTTTTTTTAAACTACAATATCCAATTGTTTTAAGATACTGCATGGATATAACATAGAAATGAATGAACATAGAAAGAAATACTGAATGAGAGGTTGCATTTTGTTACAGCTACCACTATGACTTAACACTATTAGATGCGGTCACACTAACAGCTAGGCTGTTAATGTATAGTCAATATTAGAATGGTGTTGTGTCATAGTGCCACATTATTAACCATATATTTTACCTAAGACATGTGTATGGGAAACCTGTGGCTATAAATAAAACAGCAGTGTACTATAAAAGAAGTTCAACACAACCAAGCTTTCTTTGTGTTAGTTTGCTCGACAAAATCTAAAATGCAAATCCCAGTCAGAAAGAAAGGGTATCATGATGATGGTTATCTCTGTTTTTCTGTGAGCCGGGCTTTCTGTTTCAGGCTCTTTGCACACTCACAAAAAGTGGGCATTTTTTATCATAACTCTTCTTCCGCACAAAATGATCCCAAGGCTTGCAAAATTTCAAAATCTCTGGTAGCCCTTCGGGCAGGCATTCTTCAGTTTTTGGTAGCCCAAAATAAATTTAAGTAGCCCGAATAAAAAAGAAAGCTATTTTTTAATGTTTTGTTTCCTTTACAATATTATACATTAAAGTATAATATTGTAACGGAAACAAAAAATTATCAAAAAAATTGTTAAAATACAAATCACAACAACTGTATAAAAATTACAACCATCAACTCAAATACTTGGTTCAAATTGAACAGAAATTTCTATGAACTGTAAGAACTGTGTAGGACATGAATCAGTCTGTGTCAGATCCTAAATCTGAAATTTCCACTGAAGTCACGGGTAAGAGGTAAGTGGAACCAAGATCTAGGCCATTTGCTTTTTGAAGTTTGCAAAGACTGCTAAATTTTGCCAATATAGTTCACTCTTATAGCACGCTGTTCTAAACAGCTTTTTCAGGAGATCTTGTTGTGCTTGGTTTATTTTTAGTATGTTTTTTTGCAATTGCTGTTTGTTCTGGGAAAGATACTGCAGACTGAGCAATAATGCATTTCTTGCATTTCTCATGGGTCCTCATGGGGTCTTTCTTAAAATTACTGGTCCCAGTAACAAAGGTGCTTGTCGACTCAGAAATCAAATGAAACTCACAACACACCTGGCAGAACATCATGTTATTTAGCTTGTCATATTCCAGCCACAGAAATTCTTTTGTCCATGAAACCAAAAAACCTGCGCTTTCTTTTTGCCTCATAGTCTGATTTGTCATAACTTTTCCGTTTTGTGGTAAGCTTTTCTTTGGCTGCCCCTTCTTCACCCTGACCTGTCTTATTTGGCTGAGCAGAACTAAAATACCAGCGTAAATCCTGCTGCTTTTACACACGTACTTACATAATGGTCAGCGATTCTTTGCGCACTCAACCTCTCACATGTTTAAGCTTGCTGCGAGAGATTTCACTTGTCGCGTTTGAATAGTAAGCCAATGAGTGATAAGACGATGTCAGAGGAATTGGTGCGCAATTAATCGTCACTCACCAATCAGTACTGCTGCTCTCTATACACCGTTCGCGCGATCGCAAAATGAAAGTGAAAGCAAAAAACAAGCGCAAATTCAAACGCGATTTCAATATGTCACATATTGACAGTGGCTCATCGATGCCAATGACATAATTACTCAGCTACATTGGCGAAAGAATGCAAAAGCATAGACACATATTTTCCTTCCTACGATAGCCCGACGGGCAGGGCTGAGTTAGATTTTGGTAGCCCGACTGGAAAAATCGCTAGCCCCGGGACGTCGGGCTAGCGATTTTGCGAGCCCTGGATCCCTGTGAGTGCAACCTACTCCAATCAGAGACATTAACGTGTAATGAGCAAAAATGGTGATTAAAAATCTGCAAAGAGTATAAAACAGCAGTAAAATGCAAAGCTGTTGCAAACAAAGAGATTTACACTGCAGAAAAATCTTGAGCTTTGTGTCACAGAGCCGTAAAATAAAACTTGTAATTGAAGCTTATTATTTTAACTGAGTACACCCTTAGGGCTGATGTTTAATTCCAACATGGCGGATGCACTTTAGAGCTTTCAAACTTTAACTGGACCATTACAGGTTACTTACATCAGCCTAAAAAAAGTACACTTGGAATTCGTGAAATTACTTTTATTGATTGAACAGGTATTCAGAAGTCTCTGACTTTAAGCTCAGCATATGATGCGAAATGTTGCTTCTTAGTACACCACTGTGAAGTCATCAGGAATCACCATTAATTGTTGTTAGTGGCAACTGTGATAACCTATAGATAATATATAGTTATATTTGTTTCTATTATATGTCTCTTTTGTTTTGTATACATTCCTCTTGATTGTATACATTTCTCCTGTGTGTCATTTGTTCCTGCTGTTTTACTATTTATGTTTTACTCCTGTACAGTTGGCATGGAGCACCCATAATTTCGTTGTACGTGTACAGTGGCAATAAAGGGCTATTCTATTCTAGATCCTTGCAAAGCGGAGTGAGCAATCTTTATCAAACTGTGGCAAAGCTACAGGGAGCTTGCATTAGCAGCCCTCCCCCAGTCTTTTGCATATGGGCGCAGTAACAGATCCAAACAGATTAGAGAGGGGGAGGCGTTGCATGAGAGAATGTGGGCCCCCAGGAAAGGGTGGGGCCCTCGGTCATTACAGGCGGCCCTGGCATCAAGGACGGGCTAGTGGTGGCGATAGTTTCCTGATTAAACTCGTAGAGGAATAACGCTACTCGGTTCAGGGTGAATTACGACTTTCACCACGTGACAGCAGCCCCTTTGCTCCAAGTCAAGATCATTGAGGACTGAGCAGAAGTTTAAAGATGGCCAGACTGAACTTTAGGTCATACCTGAGGTTACAACACCAGCTCCAGGCACCACGATGTATTTAACTCGGGGAGACCTGCGCACCCACATGGGACACCAGTCATCTCTGCCACAGTTTGACGAAACTGCTGATTTTTTTGGCGCACGCAATGGTTCTTTCTATTTCTTTCTTTATTTGCGCAGTAGGTAGTTTGCCGCTGTGCGGGATCAGGTGATTCACCCAGACGCGTGAGAAAAGAGAAGCAGCATGTGTCCCCGCGTTAAACATTCACATCAGCCTCTAATCTCCGTTAGTCAATAAACAACAGGTTGCGGGTTATTAAAGCGATTTATTTTTAGTAATGTGTTGAAAAGATAACGAGAAGAAAATATACTTACTGCCAGCGAGGCGTTATCTCAATCCAATTACTTCTTCTTCACCCCGCATGCCACTTTTCGCTCCCCTCTCCAGGTGCGTCTTTAACCTAATTTCTCGGCCCCGTTTCAAAGCAAAGGGATGACGCTGCTCGCTCACGCAAACCTACAGAAAACATTCGTTTGCAGCCCTGCGGTCTGTCGGCGGGTAGCCCTCATACCTGAACCCGCCTGACTGCCCGGGGCCGTCCGTTTGTTACTAGACAGTAAGCGCAGCCTCACCTCCGGGTCACTACATTTCTAAGAAAAAAACGACTGATCCAACATGGAGCTGCGCGGACCGCTGTTGCGCGTGCGATGGGCGCTTCTGATTGGAGGATAGCGTTCACGGCAACTTCGCGAATGCTCCACCCACCAGTTCGTCTCCTGGTGCTGCGTTCACTGTAGCGGTGGGGAAAACCGGAAAAGTCACAGACGGTCAACGGCCGGCCGCAACACTGCCCGTACGACTCCGCGTTACGGCCGTGCAAGTAGTACCACGACAGGGGTCGCGTGGAGTGTTTTTATACCTGGTCTAAAATTAAACGTCAACTCGGTAGGAGAAACATAAAAGTGGTATTTTCTACAAATAGTGTACACTTTCACTTAAGTTACAGTAAAAAGATAATATAAACACACAAGGCAGGTGTACACTTTGTTACTGTGACTATGTATCAGATTCATTCCTGATTTCCAGCTCTTTCTGGATCTGGCTGGTGATGGGTGGAGGAAGTGTCTTTTCAGTAGCAATGCATACAGGTTTCAACCGGTCGAAGGCTGCTGGCAGCTGTGCTCACGCTACTTCTGTACTCTGAGAGGGGGGGGGAGGAGGCAGGAGGAGAAAGACATGAAAGAAAGACGACTCAGAGTACATGATGTGTGTAAAAGAAAAAAAGAAGAAGAAGCGCAAAAGAGGAAGTGGTTCCTGACTTAAACACGTGTAGAAGAATTACAGTGATGCATATTTTTGTCTCTGAAGAAGGCAGGTAGAATCCATACAGTGGAGTATATCAAATGTATTATTTCTACAGTGGGGCCAAATGTTTGCTCAGAGTAAGTAACACCATCTTGTGATGGCTGTGTTTGCACAAAGAGAAGTGAATGAAAAAAGAAAGCGGACTCACTTAACCTTCTGATCTCACAAAGTGCTGTTACACAACTCCCAGTCACTCCATGACCACCTTTATAACCATTCATATGGTTTAAATTTAGCCACTGCCCTCATGTCAAACCTCTTTTCGTTTAGGTGACTGTGGTGAGGATTATGACCGGTGTGGTGAGGCTTACAAGTGGCATAAATTATTCAGCATGGATCTCTTTCTCAGATTTCTAAAGAATGCGCTGCACAACATCACACTCTTGCGTCAGCCTTTGCATTAATAATAAATATGAAATAACTTCACATGTATACATGTGAGGTCCCTGTGTAGAAGTAGGAAAAATAAACATACATTCAGCTTCTTTTAAAGCCACAAAGCACCAACAAAGACAAACAAACAGACCTGTTTCTATGGCAGTTAATTTCCCCCACGTGCACTGTAAACACACAGCTCTCACCCACACACCCACACACAAACACACACACGCACAGAGTGGAGAGGGAAATTCAGCCTTTGGTTAGTTAGACTAACTAATTTAATGCTGGCTATGTGCTGGGGGAGGGCTTGGGATTGGTGGATGAATGCAATCAATAAAGATTTGTTGGGTATACTTAGAGAAGAAAATGTAGTAATATGACAGTCATAAAGAATGATAATGTGGTGATGCAGCGGGAAAATGATGGATAACAACCTCTGAGGCCCTGAGGTAGTTGTTACTCTGTGTGCATCTGCATGTGTTTGAGACAAAGAAGCAGACTGAGCACATTACCATTTTTATGTCATTATGCTGTGATTTGTAACAATTTCTCCAAGTGGAATCTGCACAGAAACAGCTGGCCCATTCAAGGGTTTTCGCTATCAGTGATATTAAAAAGCATGAGTCGGGCAAACTTTTCACTAGAAAGACAAAGATTATACTGAAAGACAAACAAAAAATATTTGAAAAGGCTTGGGGGGGGGCACTTTTGGTCCATTGTAAAAGATTTGAATATAACAGAAGATCAGGGATTCCAGTAATTTGGTGAAACAGTATTTTATCTTGAGACACTGAACATTTCTTAACAATTTGCTTCCAAGGAGCCAGACGTTTCTTGTTTTTTTTTTTAGTTATGAACAGTGTTGGGTAAGTTACTTTAAATTAGTAACTTAGTTACATTACTAGTTACTTCTATCAAAAGTAACTCAGTTACTTCACGTTACTCGTTACTTTCAGAGTAACTAGTTACTAGGGAAAGTAACTTTGGTTTTACTCAGAATTCTCTTGTTAATGTGTTGCTTCCGTAACTGGATACCCAGCAAGATTGCCAGTCTTCTACCTTGCTTACTTGCCACAAGTGCAAAAAGTCAGCATAACGAAAATAAACTCCACCTAAACTTGGTTCATATCTGACCCAGATGGACTGCAGGTTATAACTTCTTACCTGAAGTTCAGTTCACCTGACACTCTCGGACCAGCGGCCGCTTCGGGTCTCTCCTCTTGCCTCCCTTTTCCTTCATCCACCTGCTGGCTTCCACCACTTGCTAATGTTATTGAATTTGTGGAAGCTCCGCGATAGCCACCACACGAAGTAACGAATAACGAGCCTATTTAAATCCCAGTAACGAGTAACGCGTTCCTGGTTTTGGCATAATAACTAGTTACCGTGCGCGTTACCACAATAATAACGTAGTTACTGTAACGCGTTACTTAATAACGCGTTAGTCCCAACACTGGTTATGAATGACTCTGAATGACTCAAGAGATGAAATGAGTTGTGTCCACACATAACAGACAGCTTAGCAAAGTGTCAATTTTAAGTTCAATTTCTCGGCACTTTGTTACTAGCGGCACATCACAAGAATCCTACAATCTGTTCTAATTTCTTTAGCTGAATCTTCAAAACACACAGGATGATAGGTTTGTAGCATAAACCTATTCGCTGGAACGTTCAAGACAATTTACTACACAGCAAAAGCAAGACACAAGTAGGCAAAGTTCTTTGTGTTACTCATGCATGAGGGAGACCTGCATGGAGCCAAGTGTCGTTCCACCCACTTGACCTCCGTCAGACTCTCAGCCAGGTTCCCTGTAACACTCCTTTTATTGCGGTTACATGAATATGCATAGGTTCATTAACATATGACGTTTCATATAGGTATACATGTGGACAAAGAATACCTTGTCTGTGTGTGTCGTGTAAGTGTGTGTGTGTGGGGTCAAGATGTGACCCCGTGAAGACTCCCCAAAGCTGGTGCCAGGAGTCTAGCGGTCCATCTAAACAAAAGGCTCTTATACTTAAGCAGATACAGAGTAGGTGTCCTTCTATACCATAAATCAGTAAGAGCAGATATAACCTCTCTCCTGACCTTAAGTTGTGTGTGCATGCCAGAGTGCTCTGGGAGGCACACAGTCTCCACAGACTACTAAGGATCAAACCTCTACCAACATGGCATTGATTATAAAACTAAGCATATATGAGTAGATATTTCTAAGCATAAATGACAATCAACAATACAAATCTAACACAGGACATGAGAGCTGCATCTGGCTTTTCAGTTGATCTATCTAATGTTCTTTGAAGCCTCATCAGAAATGGTCCCAGTGGAAGTGTGGCTGTCAAGAAGCCATACTTAGGGAAGTGAAACAGGGAGAAAAGGCTGAAGGAGCACTTAAAGCCACACATTAAGCCTGTTAATTTGGACCGTTTTGAAGGTGTAAAGTGAAAGATATTTTCAAAGGTTAAAGGGATCTTGAGTAAGAAAGGCATTTTGTAACCCCGTGTCATAGCCTGCTTAAGTGTAACCATTTTCCGCTTTCAGCAGTGCTTCTCTAATGGAGTGACCAGCACAGTCACAAACCTCACAGACTGCTGAATTCTGCACATGTATGTATGTTATATTTGTCATTGTTAGTAAATTACCATTAAGAGAGACATTTTCCCATTGGTCTTCTTTTATGTTTCTGCGTTGCCTCTGTTTTGATCATTGCTAATAACATTTTTAAAATATTCATAAAGCTATTGCATATTAAAAGATTTATAAACGCATCACATGAGGCCATGTTTCAGGCAAATATCATTTGTGCAGCAAAAAATGAGATTATCTCGCAGTGCACAGCTGTCCTCTGTATCATTTCCTGAACAGCTGAAACACATTGGAGTGTTCTTTTGTTTTTTTCTTTTTTAAGTCATACTGGTAGGATAACCATACAAAAGCTTTTTTTTCAATGAGCCAGAATCAGCCATGCTTTGCAGATATAAGATGTATACACTCATCAAAGAGTTACAGTCTCAGAGTCGTGTTACTATTCAAGCAAATCTGAACCAAATCATGCTGAATGATGATCAATAACTGTAAACATGCTAAGCATTGCCGAGCTCTCGTAGCATGTGCATATTCCACACCTCAGTCACTGCTTTTATTTTTTAGCTCCATCTGGTGTTGTCCCGATGCACGCTGACTGTCCTGGCTTATGCGCTGATGTAATGAAAATGCAGTCGCTGCAGACTGCAGCTGAAAGCATTTTCTTTAAGCAACAGACATTAATATAAGTTGCAAACACAATTATATTTGTGTTTATCTCACTCAGGTTTAGTTGCTTCAGATCCGTATGTCTTTGTTATTTTGCTACCGCAAAACTTGAGTCTTTGCGACTGTGGTTTCCTGCATATGCCAAAGAATTATTACACAGACTGGTACTGAGTCAAACAGACAAACTGACAGCAATCTGGCAGACCTTTGTTGCCTCTTATGAAAAAAACTGTGCAGTTTAAAGATTTGTTTTAAATAAAGAAGTGTGAAAGATTCAGTTAACTTTTCTCAACCATTGAGCCACCGATGGGTTTGTGTTACAACACAGGCTAACCACAGTCACAATTTGTGTCACAGTCTGGTGCAATGTGAGGTTTATATTTATTAGGTTATGCAGTACCATGTGTCTGTTGCATAGGCTGGTTTGGCTGGTAGTTAAATGTTTGCCTTAGTGGTCTATCTGACAATGTGAGGGGTATAGTGAAGTTCAACATAGCCACGATTTCTTTGTGTTAGCTGGCTCAACACAAACCAGAGATAACGGGATAGGAGGAGATTGCCGATATTGCTGGGCTTTTCTGCCGTGTGGATCCATTAGCCCTAAGGTTTGAGTAGGCCTACTCTCTGTGGTATCCTCTTACGGGAAAAAATTCAAAGGAGATCACCACATAGTCACCAAAAACTTCCAAGTGCGGAAAGGCCCCGTGCCAATTATCACTACTTGTCTCCAACATGTCTGGTAAAGAACAGTGGGCCCATGACTCTTCTTTCTCACAAAACGATCCATATGAGTGCCTCCAATCAGAGATTTAAAAAACAAAAAACAAAAAAACATTTAAAATATGACAGTGAAACTTTAACCTGCATACAATTAGACATTAAAGGTTTATGATTCATGGCAAACTACCAGACTCAATGCTATGTATTTTATTTGTAGCAGTTACAAAGGACTCCGCTGTTAAATTGAGTTGCACTAGCCAGTATTTTATCTAAGGTGCTAGAAAAAATCTTGTTTGATAGCGTTAGTGTGTTCATCTCTTCCCTGGATAATCAGTTTGGTTTCAAACGAAAGCATGGCACGGACATGTGATTATATGCACTCAAGGGAACATTCAGTTTGAATAGGGCCCAAACTTCATCTGCCCTTATGGGTTTCATTGATGCCTCTAAAGCTTTTGATTGAGTGAACCCTGGAAAACTTTTTGATAAATTGAAGCGACAGGGAGTTCCTGGATACATTGGATTCTGTCTTACTGGTACGCTCATAAGAAGATGCAGGTTAAATGGGGAAGCAGGATTTCTGCCTCCTTTTGTGTTAGCAATGGTGTCAGAAAGGGTGGGATTTTGTCTCCAATTTGATTTAATTTATACGTTGATAATGATTGTCCATACAGCTGAGAGCCTGTAACACTGGATGTATATTAGGTAAAACATTGATGAATCATCATACGTATGCTGATGAACAGGTTGTTTTTAGTCCAAGTAGTGCTGGATTAGAGTAGCTTCTTAATACATGTGCTGAATATGGTGTGCTATATGATATAATGTACTATGCTGTTAAAAGTACTATCTTGACATGTAGAACCAAGCAAGATAAACAACTGAATTTCCTTGTGTTTAAACTGTCCGACAATAAAAATAAAAGGTGAAATACCTTGGTCACTTTATTACTGATCAAATGAATGATGATGATGATGATGATGATGATGATGATGACATATATGGACAACGTGGTAACTCTTTGTTCAGGCAAATACTATTACAGTATAATTTTAGCAGTGACAAAGCTGACAGTGAGTGGTTCCTGTTACTCGTTCAGTCTGAGGAAGCACTGGTTGAAGTGTTTGTGTATTTATTGATTTCTTTTAGGAATATTTCTTTAGGAATAGTAGTGGTACAATAGTTATGTCAAGCTATATAGTTTATGTCTTGCATATTTCCAACCATATCCATAATCACATACTGTGTATGCTACCATTGTGTATAGTGTATTATCTTACTTTTTTCATTGATTGTACTTATTTGTATTTTTGTATTTCCTTCTGATATCTGAACCTGAGCTAAGGTAACACAAAAAATTTCATCAATAAAGTCTTATCTTATCTTTTAAGTAATTGTGTATTTTATGTATATCATGGTTTTATATCTTTAAAAATATTTTTTCATTAAGGATTATATGTTGTGTTTTTTTTTGTTTTTTTTAAACTATGGACATAAAGTCTGTCAATAAAGACTGATTGATTGATTGATTGATTGATTGATTGATTGATTGATTGATTGATTGATTGATTGATTGATTGATTGATTGATTGATTGATTGATACCGTCCCACGGTGTAATGAAGGAGACATGAAAGTCACTGTAGTTTGTCAATAGTTCAAACTGAAATTAATTTTATTGACGAAATTCGTGGTATTCTGTGTTTTTGCAGTTGGAGTCAGAAACAGATTAGAATCAACATAACAACATTTATTTACGTTTTTATAGGTGTTTATAATGCATCACATTCTTGTGAAAGCCACTTTGCACTTCATTTAGTGGTTTTAGTACGGTTTGGTCAAATAAACAGACACGTTCATGTCACAGAAAACTCTAACGTTAGGCTCGCTTAGCTCGCTAAACCATTAATGTGTTGTCATTGTACGTCATTCTTGACAATAAATGAAAATCTCCTAAAAACAAAACAAATATTGCGTATTTATGGAACGAATTTTTACAGCCCAACGTAAAAGGAAGGCTACCTGTATTTAATTTGGTCTTTTTCTCTTCCCGTACTCATATGGACACGTGATCAGAAGAGGTTATAAATAGAGGTGCCGCACTCGTTTGTTTCTTTGAATCTGAGACAGAGCGAGGAGTGACATGGCGTCTACAAGCCGGTAAGTGGTAGAGCCGAGAAAATGTAATACATATACTTTCTTTACATATGGTTCTAAGAATATTAATTCATAAGAACAAATACTGGTGTGCGTCGTGGTTACTAAAGCTAAAACACTATACGTCGCTGTGCTTACCGATCGCTGTTCGTTTCATTGTGCTAATTGTTAGCACAGCTAGTTAGCTGGCTAGCAGCTAATCATTAGATGTCACCAGAAGTCGGTGTTTTTGTTGCACAGCGATGTGGTGCTGATGCTCCTGCTTTTTGCCACGTTATCGTCTTTGCATTGTAGACTTATTTGTCCACCATTTCAACTTTTTTCGTGTATTACAATGGTGTGTAGCTGAAACTGAAGCTAATGTGTTGTTGACGTTACCACTCAGTGAGCAGTTGTGAATCATTTGTAAACACACGCAGTTTCCCGTGCAGTCCGTCTACCTTTACACAACAGTGGTTTGACGTACCCTCCTTTACGCACGTATAATAAATTACTGTAGTTTACCAAATAAGTTTTGCATTTAAAGTTTCTTACGTTATTGATTTTCCTATCAGTGGCACCGTAAGGATGTGCGTATGAAGGAGTAAAATGCAGTTGATTGAGCTAATTTGACTGACAGTTTCACATCCACTCTTTTAATGATTGCTATTGTGAAGTATTTCCAGTTTACCTAGCAAAGATGTAAAAACCCGATGGATGCGGGTTTTTTTTTTTCTTTCAAATTCAATATCGGACGTATGTAATATAGGGTTGGGTGTCGTCACAGATTTCTAGAATCGATTCGATTCCGATTCACAAGGTCCCGAATGGATTCGATTTGAATCAGGGAAATTTTGCCTCAGACAGTCAGAAATATTATAATTCTTATCATTTATCAGTACATATCTATATTTTTATACCTATAAAAAGAAAGCTGACACTTGTGAGACTTTATCAAAGGTGTAAGCATCACATCAGACGCCTTTGTATCAAAGTAACTTAGGATAAAACACAGAAAATCGATAATTAAAACCCACCCCTAATGTAATATAAATCAGAAATCCACCAACAGTGAAGAGATTACCATCCATGATCTAAAAAAAGTGGATTACAGTTTAATTTGCCAATGCCAGAAATGTACATTTGTGTATAACACCTTGTGTGGTTACAGACCCACCAGCGGTCATGTGTTGACAAGCATCTGTCAAAGAGATGTGGATTTATCTTGATTAAACAGATAAAAAAGATACCTTATTTGTTTCATCCACCCTTAATCAGAAACCTCCCACTCCTTGACTGTTCTGTTACTTTTCGGCATTGCGGCGAGGAACAACACCCACTACTGTCACAGATTACCTAAACTAAGTAAGAATGTATAGCTATATATATAACTCAAGGATATCTCCTTTCAACTAACCGTATTTACTTTTGTTGAATCCACCCCAGACACATCTGGCCAGTGAACGCACTGAACATTCTCATATGATTTGTTGTGACACATTTTTTATTCGCTTGACATTCACTTGAATTTTTCTGTGTGAAAACAAACCAAACCACGGGGATGAGCTACAAGTTTGCAAACTTAAAAGCTAAGTCAGACCAGGGTAAAATAATTGTGTGAAATGCCCCAAAAAACTTTTAAGCTGCTGTTTTTTTGTTTTTTGTTTTTTTTTTAAAAAAAGAGTTCAACAATCTCAGGCTCAGTGGGAGAGAGAGTTCCAGAGTCTGAATTGTTTCTCATTTAGTTCTCAGCCTTGTATGATGCACAGCCGACAGGCCCTGATCACATGATTTCAGGGAACATGCTAGGGATGTAAAAGTTCACTGATGTACAATAGTGCCTGTCCATGCATAACCCTAAAAGTCAAACTCAGGATCTTAACGTGGATGTTAATGGGGAGTCGGTGCAACCGAATTAACAACAGTGTGAAATGTGAATAGCTGGAAGACTCAGTCAGAACAGGTGTTTTAAACAACCTGCAGATGTTTCTGGGAGGCTTTACTTAGGTATGTGGACAGTTGTAGTAATCCATATGTGATAAAGGGATGAAGAGTGACAGAGTGGAACTCAACAGGACACTATTTCTTCAGTGATCAAAGAGTGAGACAGATTTAACCTGAGCATCCACAGCAGTTACTAATTTCTTGATGTAGGAAGTTGAGGATTTTAGTGTGGGTGGCTTTTTATCTTCAGTTTATTTTAACTGTCCCGTTGTGTGGTTGTTGTTGACCAGCATTTCTGCTGCATCACCTAAATTGCTCAACTTTTGGTCAAGCGTAGTTTGAATTTTGTTAGATCTTTTTTCCTGTTCTTCATTACACCGCATTTCTGCTAACGTCCAGCTGATTAATGCTTGTTGTGAGCCATTCGTTTTTTTCTTTTAGTCTTTTATCACCAGTTCAAGCTTTTTAGGGGGAGCACACAGAGTCCTGGTTGAAGTTATTTTGTGTACAAGTCAGTTTGATCATGCCAGACCACTATGCTGCCATCTCCGGCCCCCTATTTCTTATCATGTTTGTAAATCCCAGCTTTTAGACCGAGTAGAGCTGTAAACATCCATGCGGCACACACAATCTCATATTACTGTTTATACCAGTATATTAATTTGTGTGTGTATTGTTCCCATGTCTTGTTCCATGCCCTGTTTTGTTACACAGTTAAAAAAAACCCCAAAAAAAACACTAGGTTTATGATTGAATTCAAACCTTTGAACACTAGTGTGTCTTAAAGATTATCAGAACAGTGAGATGAACCTGTCACCAAAACAGCCTTGTGTTTAAAGTACTGTTGCTAGCTACTATCTTTGTGTTTTTGATGCTGTTACTTGCTTTGTGAGATGTGTTGTTGGTGAACATTCAGTTAGGCACTTCTTCTGAAACACAAAAAGGGAAAGGAAACTGAAAAGGTGAAGTATATTTAGACTGTAACATAGTCTGTATGTATGTAAATTTGCCCTCTCAGAACAGTTGGTGTTATGTTCCCATGTTTTACTCTGAGTAGTCTTTTATGAATTGGCCGTTTGAATCTTTATTTTTCATTTAGATTTGACTTTGGGGGTAAAAATGATGTTTAGTGTCATGAATTGAACACAAATTCTCTCTCTACCCATCCCCATCTTTGCCTTTGTTTTTAAACTTTTCTTGCTTTTGACCTCTTATCTGTTTGTTTCTGCAGCCCAGATGTTCTGGCCCTTCCCAGAGTTCAGTGTCCCAACCACCCTGATGCCTGTCTGGTGGAGGACTACAGAGCAGGGGACATGATCTGCCCTGAATGTGGCCTTGTAGTAGGCAAGTATACATGGTTTTAGATCGAGCTTCCACTGAACACATCCTGTATTTGGTTTCCTGTACTTGTTATCTCAACTGAACTGAACTGGGGTTTTTTTTTTCAGCACACATCTTCCTGAACTCATTTGCTTTGTCATCATAGTTCAATTCCGAGCTATGCAAGGCCACATTTTCCAAAAGTGTATAAGTAAATTAAATATTTTGTTTAAAATTATCCATAGATGTCAGGTGACATGACAGGTTTTTGTCTTGTGGATAGTAGGAAGTAGGGAATGTATTTTGTGTAAAGGTTAAGATATAGTATGAGAGGCAAAAAGCTTGATGCTTGCTATTAGACAAAGCTTTAGGGAGCAACGAGCTCTCCTCTAATGAGCCCCTTCAGGACAGAGCAGGTTAGCCGAGAGAATAGAGACGCCCGCCGCCCTTTAATGCAAGCTTAAGTGCCCTCTGTTCCCGTTTCCATAGCTTTGGTTAGCCTCTAAGGAGATGAATGTCACTTTGCCTCAAGATATTAGGAGTACTGATGGATGGCAAGAAAAACAGGATTAAAATATCAAATCTAATCTTCAACCCCAGTCCACAGTTCCTGGAAGAGACAGTCATAATAACTTGAAGAATGCAATGGCCTTGTTCAGACAGTTTGCCTCATTGCTGATGTCACACCCCTATCTTTTCCTTTTTGGTGTAAAATAATTGAGCCATATTCAAAACCGCAGTAGTAGTAATGGAGCGTAGTAGGAGAACATGTAGTGGAAGAGCCAAGGAAAGACAATAGAGGAGGACTGACATAGTAGCAGCAGTGTTTGAAACTTAAATTCTGAGCATGTCTTTGACTGAATTTGCTTATATTATTGCACCATCTTCTGGTAACTTATTTCAGAGGGATGAAATATTACCAGGCACAAGGAACAGCAGCAGCCATCAAAGCTTTTCGAGTGTTGGTGAATCCCTGAAAACCTTCTGTAGTGTCAGTTATATCTATCAGAGAGTAACCCTTTTCAGAGCAGTGGATGTGAATTCAAAACAGATAAACAAGCAGCTGAAGATTAAGTTGCGAGTGTTAGGTAGTCAAGTTGAAAGTAAACTTTAAATCGTAAGCATTTTAATTTCTGGCATCAGTTTGCAGAAAATTATATAATCAGCAACAATTTAAAAGCTGGAGCTTCATCAGAAACGCCTCGTTCAGTCCAAGCTGTAATACAGTGAAATGTTGCAGCTCAAGAACTTGATCTTGATCTATTGATAGTTTGAATAGTAAATGTTGTATTAAATGAATCTTTCTTCAGTTATCCAAATCATATGTTCAGGTGATCGTGTAATCGATGTGGGCTCAGAGTGGAGAACGTTTTCTAATGAGAAAGCCCTCAAGGACCCATCCAGAGTGGGAGACGCCCAGAACACATTACTCAATGGAGGGGACTTAACCACCATGATCAGCAAGGTGAGACACTGTTTGAAATAAAAAGCCAACCTTTTGTTTTCACCCTATTAAAGATGGCTGCTAGAGTAGCTTTTCTATTAGTATGTGCTCGGGTTGCCTTGGCACAGCTAGACACGGTTTTTAAGGTTTTCCTGAGACTAAATAATTGTACCTGGTAGGAGGTACTTTTTTAGTTCCTATTTGACTGGGACAATCCAAGGCGATCCAAAAATGTGATGTCAGCAAACTGTATGCCGACGAATAGCTAGTCAGCGGCATTACTCGATGAGACATGAAAGCATCTCCATCAGGAAAATTAAAACCACTATTTTTGAAACCCTGCTAAACCTGGCTACACAGAAACTATACCGTGGTGCCCGAGTCTGAGGAAAAGCCACAGACCGAGCAGCAGGTATACCATCACCTCGACATCCACCTGTGTCGCATGCAAATGATGTCACGGGACGTTATTAGCTCTTCTCCTTTACACAAAATTTCTTCTGATTAGCTGTCCTGTGAGCCTGAATGACCATATTAGGGGATGTCTCCTAATTTTGACATCATAAATTGAATTAGAGCAGTGTGGGTTCTGAGCTTTTGGCTCAGGGATCACTTTCATATAGGCGGACTTCATCATTTAAATATTTTCAATGTTTAATTCTGTTTAAAATAAGCATCCACTGTAACAGAATGTACAGTACTTAAGAAATGCAGAAAAAATCGCAAAGCACATTATTGTTCGATTGCAAATTACTTATTTACTGACATTGCTGAACAGAAAAATTACTTTTAGTGGCTGAATGAAGAAGTCAAGTGTACTGGCTCAGTTTGGGTACAAAAATATTGAGTGAATTAAATTTTTAGCTGTAATTTATTTGACGTTACTGTGGTTTCACATGAAATAATTTCACTGGTAAACATGCACCGTTTACCTCCACAGGGAACAGGAGCTGCCAGCTTTGATGAATTCGGGAACTCGAAGTACCAGAACAGGAGAACCATGACCAGCTCTGACCGGGCCATGCTCAACGCCTTCAAAGAGATCAGCACCATGGCGGATCGCATCAACCTGCCGAGGAACATCGTAGTAAGTAACAAAAAATAATAACCTGTAAAAATATTTTCTGCTGTGGCCTAACAGTCGCACTGAGAGCAGAGAAAGTTGCTCAGCACAGATAACTTCATCTGCTTTTTGTCGTCATTGTGAACAGGTGACAGACTGTGAAATAGAAAGTGAATCTAATGAGATGTTAAAAGTTAACAGAGTGCTAATGGAGAGCAGAAAGAAACATAAATCCCGCTTGTGTGCAAAAAACTGCTTTTGTTTTTGTTTCCTTTGTTCTATTTACCAAAGTTCTTGTTGTTGTTTTTCGCACTGAAGTCTCAGTTGAAGCTGTCACGCAGTTTTCCTTGTGAGGATAGTCTCATTTTAAGGAACAAAAGGGTCGTGGGCTATGGTCGTGTTCCTAAATATTAATTCAGACATGATCGTATCATTTTTATTAAAAATTAAGCAAAACGGTGTCATAAAAGAGCCACAAATATAGACTCAGCAACTTTGTTAAACTGAAATGAAATGACTTCCCTGTTTTAAGGTCATGTAATGACAAACATCACACTGTTAAAATGCAGTTAAATTCTAACAGAAGCATAAAATCCATGACACTGAAATTAAAGTGTAAATAATGTTTTTCCCCCTCAGGACAGAACAAACAACTTATTTAAGCAGGTTTATGAACAGAAGAGCCTGAAGGGCCGAGCCAATGATGCCATCGCGTCAGCCTGTCTCTACATCGCCTGCAGACAGGAGGGTGTGCCGCGAACCTTTAAAGGTCAGAATAAATTTGTCTTGTGTGATTTTGAGTAATTTACTATCTTTGTTTAAATGATTATATATAACTCTGTGTTGTGTTCTGGACAAAATGTATTCACATAAAGAACTTATGTGTTTTCTTTTTGCTCGCTCACTCACATTTTCATGGAATAAGCCAACACAGGACTGTTTGTTATTCATGTGGTGCCATCAGTAAATGTTATTTACAGGAGTAGTCAGGAGGCAGAAGTGTAGGATGTGCTTAAGGATAAAACCTTAAAAAAAAGTAATTTCAGTCCATCCAACCACCCCTAAAAATCTCCTTTCCTCTGCAGAGATCTGCGCTGTGTCCCGGATCTCAAAGAAAGAGATCGGTAGGTGCTTCAAACTGATCCTGAAGGCACTGGAGACCAGCGTAGACCTCATCACCACTGGGGACTTCATGTCCCGCTTCTGCTCCAACCTCGGCTTACCCAAACAGGTGCAAATGGCAGCCACCTTCATCGCCAGGAAGGCCGTGGAGCTCGACTTGGTGCCTGGCAGGAGCCCCATCTCTGTAGCTGCAGCTGCCATCTACATGGCTTCCCAAGCTTCAGCAGAGAAGAAGACCCAGAAAGGTAAGAGATTATGGACTGGAGTTAGACAACAGGTAGACTTTTCACGCCATTTTTAAGTCTTGATCCACAGGTCTCTAGACTTTCTGAAGGCCTTTCAATGTTTTTTTTGGGCATTGGCTGCTTTTTAACTCCTCTTCAGTCCAGACCTTGTACCATTTTTGGAGAAAGAAACAGTTTTAAGTTGTTTCTTTACTAGCAGTCTGTCAGAAAAGCCCCTCTTTTTTTTCATCATATATACAATGCTCGTTTCTGTTCAAAGTTAGAACTTTTAATCGCTTTAAAAACACTGATCACAGGTTTTAGTCCATGTGCGAAACGACCAGTCAACCTAGTTCCAGGCCACTCGGCCATAAGCCGTTTTTATGAAGCTCCTGGTGCAGTTTTTGTACTGATGTTAATGTCAGAGGAGTGTTAAAGGTCTGTATTTACTGTCAAGAAAGCTGTTAAGAAAAATGCACTGGCACCATTCCTCATATACTTATAGTAATGGCTGAATTGTCTGTCATGCTCTTCCACAGAAATCGGAGACATCGCTGGTGTTGCAGATGTGACCATCAGACAGTCGTATCGACTCATCTACCCACGGGCTGCAGAGCTTTTCCCCCCAGACTTCAAATTTGATACACCTGTTGATAAACTGCCCCAACTGTGAAGAACACTCCTCTCGTACAGCACAACAATTTCTGCTGTACCTACAAGATCATCACCATTATTATTGCTGTTTTTTCTTTTTTTAATGATGCGTGTTGGTTTTGGAAGATTTCTCTTGTCCTGCCTTAGACGACACCAAAGTCTGACAGGTGCAACGGACACACATTCCAGTACTTAAATAAACAGCTTGCAGACTGTACTTGCAGTATTTCATTTGAGTGTATATACTGTACAATGTATATATGTCCAAGTGGGAAGTGTAACTGATACTTGCAATTTTAGGCTGATTTCATACTGTACACAAAAAAACTTGTTTTTTTGTAGAAAATTACCAGTTTCTATTTTGTTAGTGTGTTTGAATTGTTCTGGGTAATTTAAATAAAAATAAAATTTCTCTTTAAACCAGGTCAGTGTTTGGATAAAACTAAATTTTCTGTGTATGTGGAGATGACCTCAAACTTCCAGAGATGATGGAAAACCCAGAAACACAGTCACTGTTACAAATGTTTAATTTGTGCATTCGTGATGGGCAACAAACAATGACTGCAACAATGCCTTTGATTTTCTTTGTTTTTTTACACCGGAGGATGAAGAGCAACTGCTGTGAGTACTTGGTGTACCATCCATAAAGTTCATCTGTTCTGGCAACAACATGCACAAGCAAAAGAATAAAAAAAACAAACACTTTGTACAATCTATTTTCATTAAGAAACGTTGATAATTAAAAACTATTGATAAAATTAGTGCTTTCAGCTTAATTGTGTACATACAGTATGTATATATATTTATATAAAATATACCCTGCCCTCCCCCTGTAGTGATTCATAAACAGCTCTGCAACATTTGAGTCAGTTTATACAGAACAGCCACACTAACAGAGTGCCGTGCCCCCTATGTCAGCTACAACATGTAACCTGAACAACAGGAAGCTTTCAAATGGCTTCTGGATGGAGACCTAGAGTTACTATGAGCTTTGTAGCCTCATTTCCAAAGCAACAGCTGAGGACACCGACTTCTGCACAAAACCACCTCTTTAAATCTGCCTTTATGTAAACTTTCAGTGTGTCAGATTGTTTAAACTACAGAGAGCCGCTCCTCTGCTACTCCAGGGAGGACAGGATGAGTTTGGTTTCGGTAGCTGTAACTGGGCGAGACGCTTTAGTGTCTTTACTGAGGTAAAAGAAAAAAAAAAAGTCAAGTCCAACACACATGGTTGTTCTGTAAGGACATGAAGGAATCAAAGAGCAAAAACAAAGGTCATATGATGTTACGGTTTGATCGTGATGCTCGACTGGATACTGTATCAACTCCACAGCTGGTCAAAAGCAGCGAGGCCACTAGAGGGCACCAGACAGAAGATAATTTTAGTGTTTTTCATCATTTTTTTCCCTTAGCCAAAGGGCATTTTAATGAACTCGGCTCAAAATAAACAGTAATTCATTTACCAGTTTGGGCGGTGTGTAAGACATGGAAGCTTCAGGTGGACACGCTGGGAGGAAAAGGAGGTAAACTGGACCGCTAGACCCAAAAGAATATGTAGTGAATACTCTTACTCGTTTTCAAGTCAAGAAGCAGTAGTAGTAGTCGTCGTCAAGATGTTTTGTTGTTGTTGACTATTCAGTGACGATGCTTTAAGCACTTCAAATTCAATGAGCGCCACTTTCAGATGCGATTGCTGCAGAACTTTACAGTGAGATAAGGTACGGCGAGGGCTTCGAGACTAACGAAAAAACCAAACCAAAACAAAACAATAAAATATACGACTGAATATTATCTGTACAGATCAAAAAAATTGAAAACAGTGACTCTAAATAGCATGACTGTGATGTTGCCGTTTTCTCAGAGTTCATGTGGAAAACATTCTCAGTGGTCAGACAACGGACACGATGGCAGTCTGTACAGGAGGACATCCCGCCTGCTTCACTCTCCAACAACAGAATTCATTCTTTTCCCCCTCTCCTTTAAAAAAAAAAAAAAGAAAAGAAAAAAGTTCTTCATGTGGATATAAAAAAAAAAAGAAGTAGTAAGTGTGTGTCCTCAGGAGGCATCTGGACTTTCTTCTCAATGGCACACAGTTCTGCCCGAAAGCTCCTCCCCAAACATGAGGGGCAGGGAAGAGTTTGTCTGTTCTTGTTTAAGGATTTAAAAAACAAACAAAAAAATGGGATCTACAGTCATTGCTGTGCTTGCTGGTTCACAGTGTGTGTGTGTGTATGTGTGTGAGTGTGTGAGTGAGAGTGTGAGTGTGTGTTTCAGGCGAAGCTAACACCAGTCAGCGATGTAATCAAAGTCAGAGAACAGGTTCTGCTCCTCGGAGTTCAGCACTCGGGGTTCCCTGGGCGGGGTTAAGATTGGAGCCTCTGAGGTAAATTCATCGTCGAAGTTGCTGACGTCACTGGAGCCCAGGATGGTCGGGACGAACGGCGGCTTCACCTTCTTGGCCAAAAGCCCGGTCCAATCGATGGTCTATCAATAAAGACAGAAAGAGCGAGTGGGTAACAACAGCGTTCTTTTCTTTGATTACCACAGTGATAACTTTCTCTTTGCCTCTTACCCTGAAGAAGAGATGTTTCTTAACCTCCTCTGCATCCTTTTCTCCTGCTCCCAGCCGTCTTTCTGGGCTCCTCCTCAAAAGCTGAGCACAAAGACAAAAAATATAATGTTAAAGTTTACACCCAGGAGCACAAAGAGACCGTTTCTTGTCTGTCTACACACCCTCCTCATGATGGAGATGGCCTCAGTTGAGAGGAACCGTGGATAGCGGACTTCATCGTTGACAATACTGTCAAATACCTCCTCTTCGTCGTCGCCGGGGAAGGGTGACTGAAAGAGAGACGTGCCAAGGAGAAAAGAAAAAAACCTGATGTAAGGAACATATTCAAGAAATAAATGATTGATTCTTGACATCTTGACGAAACACATGCTCACCTCTCCAACCAGCATCTCAAAGATGAGGACGCCCAGGCCCCACCAGTCCACGGCGCGGGTGTACGACGTTTCAGTTAAAACCTCGGGAGCTAAAAACTCTGGTGTGCCACAAAATGTGCTGGTGCGATCCCTGAAACCCATTCCTGAAGGCAGCACAGAGCACGTCCATCACTCCAAAACAAATCTACATGTGTACCTCCAACAACTGATGGAGCAAGTTCATAACTCTGCTTCTCTGAAGATCTTACAGCACAGGAGTGAACAATCTACCACAGGGTTATGCTTTCAATAACTCTCAAAGTTTCAATTTGACATCATCATCCATTTACCTTCTTTGCAAAGCCCAAAGTCAGCAATCTTTACATAGCCCTCTGTATCCAGGAGCAGGTTATCTAGCTTCAAATCTCTGAAAATTGCAATGAGAGCAAAAATAACTTTCGGGACCCTGACTTTGAACTGAAGTATTACTGTAAATTTCTCAGGCCTTACCTGTACACAATCTTATGGTCATGTAAAAACTGTAATCCCAAAACAACGCAGGCTGCATAAAACCTGCAAAAAGGTACAAAAACACAGGAGATTTAGACGACGTGCCGCTGTGAGAGTTTGTGGTCCTGCCCACACGTTAACAAGACACTCACACAGCCCTGGGCTCAGAGAAAACATCAGCGTGGATGTGCATCATCAGGTCGCCTCCAGCCGCGTACTCCATCACAAAGCAAACGTGCTCCTGCGTCTGGAAACACGCAAACAGGTTGACCAGGAACGGGTGACGGACGCTGTTGACCGTTTCAAAGATCCTCTTCTCGCACATCAGACTGGAAAAGAGAGGAGGAAGCTGAGTCACCACATTACACCGAAGTGACCTGACAGTGGGGGGTTTGTGAAAGAGCTTTAAGTGAGTACCTGTCGACCTCATCGCGAGCCACAATGTCTCCTTTCTTTAGAGCTTTGATGGCAAACATCTCTCCAGTGCTTTTGTATTCTGCTAAAAGCACCTGTGGAGGAAATGAACACTTCAGTTTTTTGCCTGCTTGATTTGGCTACTAAAAGTTATTCAGCCCACAGAAAATTTATTGCAAACATTTCTTCTTCTTCTTCTTCTTTTTTTTTTTTTTAAATTGACTAAACATATTCTTAATATAGTAGAAATGTCAAGAAGATAATCATCATCAGCATTTTTATTCAAAGTACCTTTCCAAAGTGACCACGTCCAAGGACTGCCACGCATTTAAAGTCTTGGAGACTAAATTGGAACGGCTCTTCTTCCCTAGAAGGAGACCAGTGCATACATCAGTGTACTCACTCACTCCAAACCAACCTGCATTAAACTTTAAAGTTACAGCAAAACAAAACAAAACAAGGAAAGAGACACCACCATGAAAATTCAGTGACATGGAGCCAAAGCCAGGGGGCAGTGTTTAACCCAATGAAATTTGTTTTGAGTAGTAAGTAGTTTTTATTTGAAACAAAAACAGTAACAGTCATCAATTCAACGCTTTAAAGTAGCATATACATGGCAAGCAGTGACCCTCCTTACCTTATCTCTGTGTCTTTCTGAATGGCTGTAAGCTCCAGGTCAGGATGCTGGAACTCATGGTGCACCACTCCATCCATATCTGGCTTCATCACCGTGCTGATTCTCTTGTTGAGGAAGTCAAATGAGGCGAGTGCATCCTGCGGAGAGGAAACACAGGAGAACAGAAGGACAGAAAGAGACACACAGGGTAAATATGAAAACAGTGCCGGTCACCTATTTGTTGTGACTTTAAATTTAGTCTTTAGTGTTTCTCTGTAGATGAAAACTAACGTTGGAGAAACAAAGGTTTTCTATTAAAGAATCTAACTAACAAAACATAATTCAAAAATCATTTCTCTCAGTGCGTAACAATCTAATATTTCCTTCCTTTTTTAATTTTTTTTTTAAATTAAATTTCACTTGTTTGGCAACAACACACTTCCCTCCAGCTCACAGGAATGAGGCCCAGCATGGTGGACTTTTACCCACAGGAGATTCTCAGAGAGCTCAGCATGACTGCATCCGTGATTGTATCAGCTCGCATGCGTCTTATTACCACTTCTTGTAATTCCTTAAACAAAACCATACCTGTACTTCCCCCTTGTCAGAAACGCTGTGATGCACTTGTGGTTCTCGGATGTCATCGGGTATGGAGTAACGTTTGGGCCCTGGAGTGGGCTCTTTGTCGAAGTCCAGCTTGGTCACCAGCGGGTCGCTGTGTAAGGGACAGAAGTACAGCAGTGGTGAAAGTTCTTCTTACCGAGCAGCTGTGCCCATAGACACCCATGTAAAAATGGCAAACACTACAGCATTAAAATGCACGTTTACATGTTTTAATGTAATCATCCGACTGATCACATGACCTGTTGGTGTGGTACAGCCTATCCGAGAAGTTTTGGTGAGTAAAAATCTTTGCAATGCAGCCATACACTTTATGGAGCTATGCAGATGCTAAACAAGTTTGCTAGCATTAGTTAATTACTTAGCACCCTACAAGAAGGCAGAGATGAAAAATAAAATTGCAGATGTCACAGTGGCTATACACATCTTTTCTATCCAGTCTGTGGTTGCTGTATGGCTGTGTACCTGCTGGGTGTGGGTGAACCAGGCAGGCTGCTGGATCCAGTCTCAGCCGCCTGTGGGCTGAAGGAGTTTGTGCTGACGGTTGGTATGGCTCTTCTTACCAGACGGCCCCAGGTGGCGATGTTGATGTTCATCTGAGGGGCTCGCAGAAAGGTTTTACCTGACAAAGAGTAAAAGACAGGAAAAAGACTATAAGGAAAAAATGAATAATGGAAGAAGAGAATCAGGAATATGCAACCAAATAAGTAAGGGATCCGAGGAAATTACATACAGTACTTAGTAAATGTATGAACACTGGAGAATCATTGAATATATTTAAACACGCAGGTCAACCAAGAATCCATCACTGCTGCCTTAGAAATAAGAACATGTGATGGCTTCACAGCAACGACTCACCTTGCTGTTTGGAGAAAATCTTCTTTTGTCTTTGCAACTTTGGTCGTCTCTCTATGACAGGGTTGAAAAATGTTACCTGAAAACAGAGAAATAAAAAAGTAATTTCACAAAACAAAACATCTGTTTCCTGTGCATTCTTTTCTCCTGTGCAAATACACATGTCTGTAGTTATGCACAAGCATAGGACATGCTGTCGCAAGACTAGAAACTAACACAAAAGTGTGCCAAATCATGCACACCCGTAACACTTTACAGATTTCTGTCAGGATTAGATCACACTGAAAAAGCTCCACATCCAATCTTACAATCTTACATCCAACAGTAAAACCTTCTGATTTTATTTTAAGTTTTATGCATGAGTAATTTTACACACAACATCTTTTAAACTACACTTCTGATGCAGACACTGTTTGAGGCAAGTGACTGTCATTAGTTTGTTTTTATCTGTGAGAGATTATTTAAACCCCGTCTTGCAACAAAAGCTTAACAATCACACTTAGTTTACGTCACGTTGTTATTTCAGAACTCAACCTTCAGGCTGCTCCAGATATCATTTTATTGACAAGTTTTTTGTACTCCTGGATCTGTTTGATATCGAAGAGATGGGATACCCTCAATAACAGCTGACTGAGTGCAGAAGCCCCACCCACCTGCTGCTTAAACCTTCTCTTTAAAAGGGGCAGCCAATCAGAAGAAAGCTGGCTTAAAGGCAGAGAAGCTAAAAACTTGTTTTGGAGCTTGTTTCAGACAGTGGATGAACCCAGTGATGAAACTGCTCTAATAAAGACAATGAAAAAACAAAAACCATGGAGTTGGACATCTCCGTAATACGTTTGAAATATTCTTCTGTGGACAGACTTCACCAAGATTCCAGTTAAGGTCTTCTCAGAGTATTCATGTCTTATAATTTACAATTTTTTTTCAAGTTTAAAAGTGAGCTTTTATAAACAAAAAGATCACCAATTGACACACTTCACCATGTTTCCAATTTTATTTACTATAAGTATAAGTAAGTATGTCTATCCATACATGCCCTACCAGATAATGTTTAATTGTGACCAGTCAAAGCTAATTTACTACTTAAATTACTTTTTTTAATTTTTAGATTGACTACTTATCCCCCTTTTATGGAATTAAACTGAAATGGTGTTTGTATACCTCAGCAAACAGCATTCCCTGTGGCTCCAGGTACAGACACATTCCATGACGTTGGTTGTCCAGGAAGTCCTCCAGCCGCAGAAACTTGACAGCACAGAGTGAACGCCAGTCCCGCCAGTACACAGCGATCTCCAGCTCCCGGGACTGCAACGCAAAGATGTGAAACTCAGCGTCCGTGCTGTATAAACACAGAGTCAACAACGCAGGTGTAGTTCAAGGGTGGGAATGTGTGTGTTACCCGGTCCAGCTCCAATGTAAACTTCTGGTCCCACGCCTGATTGCTGACTGGTTTCCAGCTCGTCTGTCCTACCACTGTGTTGTCCAGCTTCAACACTGCACTGATCTCATCTGAGGAAAAAGCACTGAGCTATTAACAAAACCCCAATTCTATCCCAGTTGGTATTAAACAGGCAGTTGCTTCACTTCACCCATATTACAGTTTCAGGTGCGATTTGCTCTGGGTCATGCCCACACTTTAAGTAAACAGATCATTTGTTTGTGAATCAGCACAATATCACAGTTCATCTTTCGGTAAATATTTTGTGTACGAGATCAGATGTACTTACTGGAGAGTTCCTCGCTCTTGGTTAAGTTCCTTGAGCTCACGCCACGGTTTCGGTTTGCTCGGCTGATGAAGGACGAGCGGGTCTCGCTGGGGCTCCAGCCAGGCAGCGGGACAGATGCAGCTTTGGAACGACCTGGGACATTTTCCAGTAGATCCTGACAGCCCATTAGCCTGACATCTAATGTGCCTGGAGGTGAGCGAGGACAGGACACACATGTTATGCAATTGCTCCTGTACAAGTTTGTTCCCACTTCAAGTGACACCATGTACTGGTATAATGAGCTAGCCCAGTTTACTGTCTGCTCCTAAACTGGACTATAATTTGTGCACCTCCAAATAACTAGGGGGGAAAAACAAAACATCAACCAACCAACCAGATCTGATTGGCTAATAATCCATCTTCTTTTTTTGATTCAACAGCAAAAAGTACACACTGTATTACAACCAAAAATAAAAACCAGTCCACACAGATCAGCTCAGTATACTTAAAAGTGGATAAAACTTTAAATTAAAGGGTAAAGAAACAAACAAAAACAAACAAAAACAAACAAAAAAACAATAGGCCACCTTTAGAAACTGAGTCCTATTTGCACTGTTAGTGATTAGGAACAGCTCAATAGTCCAGTTACCTGTGAGTGCTGCAGGCTTGGTCACGGTGCTGTACTGTGGGAAGATGATACTGGATCTGGGACTGAGGGCTGGTGACGACAGCAGGGACAGCTCTTCTATGATGCTGTTGCTGCGAGGATGGTTTTTAGGCAACTCAGCGAGGCGTTGCTCCAAGGAATATCGCAAAAGGTCGAGCTTTTGACTGGACTCATTGAAACGAGCCTGGGCCTGAAGGAAAGGAAGAGGATAAGGCAGCGAATTAAGACAGATTGAAAGGAAATTATTTTACTACAGCAGTCCAGAGATCCATTTCATCTCAAGTCTAAGATTCCGTGATCTCAAAAGTGACAGATTTTGACTTGTTGTCCAGTTTTACACAGCCTACCTCTGAATGTGCCCTCTTTTCTGTGACTTTTCCAGAGCCCAGAAGTTTCATGACATTCTTGGCTCCCTCGGCTACCGCAGCCTCTATCTTGGCGTGGTGACACAGCTCCTCCACCCGCAGGTCTAAAGGGCTGATGATGGGCTTTTCTGGAGTACAAGGTCACACTTGAATCATTCACACTGATGACATCGGATTTATAACCACTGTTTCTGTCTTTCTGTTTTAATCTCCTCAGAAAAAAAAAAAAAAAAAAAAGCTCTGAAGGAAGGGAAGGCTCACCCATCACATCATTGTTCTCAAAGCTCAGCTCGCTGGCCTGGCTGGCCTTGAGGATCTGCATCCTGATGAACTCAATCTTCGTCTTGCTGTCCTGAAGCATCTGCTGAGCGGCTGCTAGCAACTTACGATCCTGTGAGTAAAATTGGAAATTAAACCATCACCGCTCATTAGGGAGGTATTTTATCTCTACAGACCATTGATGACCGAATCAGAGGATTCAATAACATTTTGTCTAAATGCACCTAATCCCTCTGCACGTGTCCTGTTTTGTTGCATGTAACACAAAAAGCCCAGACACCCGTTCGTGCCGTTAATTGGACTTGAAGTCTAAATGACAACATGGAAAACCATTATTCACCAAAGAAAAAAGAAAAAAAAAAGTGTGCACGGCTGTGTTTGCTGAACCTTTCCTACGTGCAAACACACATTGGAGTAAGCAAACTCCACCCCAAATTCCTGTTAAGTTTAAATCCTGGTTGTTGATATCTGCGCTTGCAGGAAAGGCCTCCGTTCAACAGGCACTTCCTCTCTGACATCAGGAGAGGAATAGTTCCAACTGGAAGGTGCCTCCGTCGGTCTGACAGGGAAAGGTCGCTTACACCCGCCCCAGCAAGCCAGACAATGCAAATCAATTTACAGCTCCCTGCTTATTGCATTACAGTTTTCAAACTACACTCACCAGAATTTCAAGTGTCCTCCACCTAAACAGTTTTATTAACAATATCCTGCAATAAAAAGCTAAATGGTATCATTTCAAAGCAGAAGAGTTTTCGGTTTTTGGTGGGTGGTGATTACATGACATTGTCTATGTACAGTAAAAGCAAGGGGCCTCATTCACAAACAGTTGGTACTCACAAACTCAAAGTTAAACCACATGATTCACACACAAATATGAGATTCCTCAAAATATCCTTAACCTCAGTTTGCTTCATTACAAATGTAGAACTGCTTCAAGCAGAGTTTATGAACACAGACGCAGCTCTCTTCAATGAAAAATAAAATAAAATAAAAGTATTCACACAGTTTACCTAAATGACATTAATATAACCACACACTGGTTAAAAAGGCAATAACCTATCATCACACTAGATTCCAGCATTTTTGCAGTTATTCCCAGTTATGATTGCAGTGGGCCACTCATCTTGGATGGACAGATCAGGTGGTCCTTGGTCTCCACCTGCTACCGGACACTGCAACCTTTATATTTCTAACACACGGTCAGTCCTGAGAACTCGGCTCTTTCAAGCTTCAAACTCAACACACTTTTGTGTCACTTTCTTCAGCTGTGAATTCTTTTCTTCTTTAGAGTCTAAGCGTCACTCTGACAGCAGTTCCACCACTCTTTGCATGGTACACCTCTAGGCAAACGTGTCTCCTCAGAGAAACCAGGGAGTGGCAGTACGCTAGCGCAGCGCAAACTCTGTCAGGTTAGGATGATTTTGATTCACTTACACACACACGGTGACAAAATGAGTCGGTGTGCATGTTTCATGAAACCAAAGGCACCATGTCTGTTTTTGTTAAGGAAATAAAACCCAAAATAACAAAAAAAAGTTAGAAATAATGTTATTACAGTGCCGCTAATCTTCCTTCGACTCTGCTTAATCCCTCTTTGGGGTTTGCCAATGATTCCAATTCAATCCAGAAACTCCAGACTACACCAAACCATCTACTACACACTGGCTTGAATTACTACTGACGGATACAAGGGCCGAGCTTAACACGAGAGGCTCTCGGCTGTTATTACCGGTCTTCGTGACTTAACGCACACCTCCCAACTAAATTATAGTCCTCCCTGACTCTGAGGATTCGAGGACACACAAGGACCAACAGAGCTTTGTGAACAAACAGCGGTGTATATGACACACAGTATGTGTCAGCGCCTTCTCCCGTTTCCTCCTCCCCTATAGTGAAGCTATAAAAGCAAACCTGCCATGCAGCAGCCTGGTATTCATAATGGCAACAGGCCAGCCGGCTCCAGTTAACATGCGATTATGCTCACAGCACCTTTCTGAAAAGACTTTACCTTAAGTAGTCTAAGCACTTGTGATTATGAGTCTGGAAACTCTGACAACCTGCGGTACAAAAATTACACTAAGTAGTGTTTTGGAAAAAGGTCAAATCAGATACTCAGATTAACCAGCAAGCCTCATCATTTGTTCATAATGACTTTTAATTAAGCTAGATTTATACTTGTAGAATCAAGGATTTTTTAAGAGTAGTGAGCCCCTTAAGTAAATTCATTCATCACTGTGATGAAGCATGCTAAAGTCCAGGTAAGGCAGACACACTTTGCGCTGTCATTTTCTGAGTAAATACACAATTACATGTAAATATGTGAAAACTCCTAACAGATCAGTGATAATCACACATTTCACAGGAAAATTGGTCCTGTTGTTATCATGGCAGTGAGCCACTTGGTGGTGGGGGGAAAGCAATCTACTGAAATGCTGACAGCTCACAAGAAGACGGCTACAACGCTGAATCTGTACTGTTGCATTTTATTCGTTTTCCAAAGTAGTAAAGATATGTCATCTTTTTTAAACTGTAAAGAATCACAATCATTTGCCATCCAAATCACCTGGATTGAGATGACAAAAACACTCTTACTGCAGTCACAGGTGGTGTTTTTGCTTACTTGCTTTCTTTAAGCTGCCAGGAGCAGAACATTTTGTTTTTAGTTGTTGAATTTAAATGAGGTTCAGGCTAAACCCACACAGCTCAAAACGGCACTATGCCAACTGGTTTGAAGTTGACTGCCTGTTGACTGTATAAACACACAATATGTTTAGTTTGAGGTAATAATGTTACCACCCAGCAACATCATAGTTTGTAACTGTGGCTAATATTGTGCTTCCAGATCTCAGCATTGTTATTTTTACTGAACAAAGACTAAAACAGAAGAAGCAGTCAGCTATGTAGAAGTGAATCTATTCATTAAATAAAGTATCATCAGATTGTGCCCGACATGAACCAGAGCAAGCCTGACTCTCCGGGTAACCCTTCGCCTACCTTGGAGGACCCGTTGGAGTACATCTGAATCATGTTCTCGGCGCCCTGTTTGACTTTTAGCTCAATGTCAACCTGCCGTTTTAAGGCCGCCAGTCGGTTGCTGCTGGTGCACATTCTTGCTTCGCTGTTAGGGGTACCTGGTGTTAAAGGGCATTCTGGGTAAAGGAAGAGGAAAGGGGAAAAAAATTAGCATCTTATGGCCATCTGGAAACAATTGTGGACATTACATCAAGCATGTTACATTTGGCACAAATATACAGAGGCTACAAATATTAACGGAGCATGTGTGCACCATTTTTTATTAAGCTAAACAATCCTGCAGCTCCGCAAAATGATTGATAAACTGCTTATAAATTGGTCCTGTTGCAACTTCAGTGAACACTTTACATGCTCAGAAGGGTGTGCTGTTTATGACTTGATGAGGTTTGTTAGCACAATGCTTGACTCAGCACAAAAACTACTACAGAAGTCAACAACATTAGGATTAAGAAATCTATTGTCAGCTAAGCTTTGTGGATTTTTGCTCAGAACGGAAATCCTTCAAATGTGAAGCCACAATTATTCAGTCTGAGTTTGGCTTTAATGCTTTGGTATTCAGGAGTTGTAATATGAAAGGCTGTCATTTCTGATCTCAGCTCATTGACTCTCTCCTGAAGTCTGCGCTGTTCCAACAGCACAGGGAAACCCCTGCGGCCATCTCTATTGTACGCATTTTAAAAAAAGGAACAACACACAAGCGTGAACATGCAGATGATTGCCAGTACTAGTGCCTATACTGTTTATGCAAAGTAAAAAAGGTACATGTAACAGAATATCAACTTTTAAAAATGATCTATGTCCAGATCCCACAGGCTGCAAAGACTAAACAATAATCTGTCCATAGATCTGTAGACATTTATTTGTTTTTCCTTTTATACATTAATGCACACAGGCAAACACACACAGATACTTAAACCCACTGTTGTCTACTCTCAGAGATGGACCACAGACCTGGTGGATAGGTTCACTGTTTTGTTGTGTTTTTTGGTCAAGTCTGAACTTGAAAGGTGCAGGTAAAAAATAAATAAATAAATACATTTAAAAAAAACCTCTCCAAGCTGATCATTGCAGCCGAAAGCAGAGCAGAACATTCACTCTCACACACACGGGTGAGGTGGGCAAAAAAACCTGCCCGACTTCTCCTGACTTGACTTGCAAGTTGAGTTTCAGAAGCTATGTTTTCATAAAGCCAGTAGTCTTAGAAAAGAGTCAGAGCATTCTTTAAGTGAGCCCACATCTGAAGCATGAACCCTTCCAATCTGTTGCAAGGTCCTTTAACATAGTAAACTTCATCATGTATTTAACTTCTAGCCTTTAAGCTCAGCTCTGTTTTTTAGTGAGTTTTCCAAATCCAAAGACACAAAACATGTCACATGACATAACCAAAGACCAACAGTTCACTGAAGGTGTCAAGACCCAAAATAACACTGGCAAAGAAACGGCGTTGTACTCTGAGACAAAGCCAGATGCAGATAACAATAACCAGCAGGCAGGTCTGTGATTCATTCAGTCCGATGCTTCATCAAAACACCCTCTAACGATTCCTTTGAGCACCTGCGGGATACAGGCAAAAAGGAAGTAACTTATTCTTTGAACTAAAAGTCTAAATGATTCATCTAATGAGACTTAATAAGCTGAGAGAGCGCTTCACTGCTGAGTTTTCTGTTAATGTGGAGGAGGGGAGGATGCTAGTCCTTCCAGGGTAACGCTTTGATATGGTGACACACTTGAAGAGGTAGGGCTAGACAAGAAAAGCAGAGTATTTGCAGAAAAGCCTGTGGAGCAAGGTGAGAATTTTAGAGGTGCTCGGGGCAAAACTGTCACAGGACATCTATTTAAAAAGACACATGCAGAAGTGCTGCTTGTGTCATCTAGTACATGTCTGGGGCTTTCCTCTTCGCCTGGGGGTGCGGTTTGGCTGAGGTCGCATCGAGCCAAGAATTCAAGGACTACAACCCCCGCCTCTTCCAAGAGTGATCTAGTCCCTGCTGGGCCGTAGGACAAGATAGCTGCAGGGCTGATGTCACTGCTGGACAATCGACAAGGGGAACCCTCCCTCAGATTAATCCCATCTGCATCTGATGAGAAGGCAATGAGACATGCTTACACCGTCTAAACTAGTACATTGTGAGTGGGAACCTTAAACCTGTGTGTGATGAGCGGTAGGCAAACAGATTGGGACTTAATAACAAACGATGTTGGGGTTAGTTTTCTTTATGAATGAGATCATATGTGACAGAGGGACCTGACTGGTGTCCCCTGCTGCTCACACAGAGCGCCTGAGTGCGAGTCAGTCCATTTCTGGCCTCCTCAGCTGAGTGGTGGAGAATAACCAGAGCCCCCTCAACTTTCTCCTGGAACAGAAACACATTCTGGGCTGCTCGGAGAGACAGAGCAACTCCTTCCTGCTAATTCAGGAAACAAGAGCTGAACATATTTCAAGAAGCTGTCTCATGTCTAAGGAGCTGAATTGCACTCAGTCCCTCTTGACCGTTTTTGCGATGGCCAGCGACATTCCACTGGCCTCGCGTCACTTAAAAAGAAAGCCCTTATTCACCAGATAGGTCACAGAGTCAGGCTAAATTTATTTTCACTTAAGATAACCATTTAACAAGACAACTTCCCTTCCCTCCTCCAGCAAACAAATACACACACTCACACATCCCTCTTCATCAACTTCCTATTGTCAAATGAGCCGGGACAACCATTCCTTCTCTTCCTGAATTTGCGCAGACATTTGCCACCAACAGCTACCCTAAAAGGCAGCTACTGTGACAAAAAGCGCACTGAATGCACAGATGCTGCTGTGGTCCACTCTCTCCAAATTCCACTGTTGTCAACAAATGCAAAGGAGCAGGCTTTCAACAGCCTCGGAGAGGAACAATCGACAGCTCATTGTAACTGCCACGGGAATGTGGAATGCAACAATGTCAGCCTCTGGAGAGTGAGTCACCTCCAAACACTGAATGTGCTCTGTGTGTGTTTACATAGGTGCTCGTCTGACACAAAAGAGACAAAATTATTTGGTGCTGTGCATTTACAGCTAAACCATAAGACTGCTACACATACATTAACTGGAAGAGTGGTCTGTTGCCTTATGTGACCTGGATAAACTCATAGCTGAGAATGAATTTAGCTTTTAAAAACACACTGGCTGCAAACAAGAATGCCAGCATACGATTATGACTGCAAACAAGACGACAATAAATGTGAACACATTAAGATATAAAGAAACAGAGCTTCATAATAAGACTTTAATATAGAAAAATATGTGTCCAAGACCATGACTCCTGGACTGTGCTGTCATTTGCAACAAGGCAATTAGGACTGGAGCTAAAGTTTATTTTCATCAGTGCTTCATCTGTTAATTATTCAGCGAGTTTTCGGCCATATAAGACAATTAAACAAACACTGTGTGTATATGAAAAACTGTATGTGAAGCTTAAAGTAAACTTAACATCAGGTATTTGATTTTAAAAAGACGCTGTCCATCTGATGGTGGTGACACATGGGTGTATTGATCTGGTTACAGTTTTTACCAAAGCTTAAATGAGAGTTTCGGCCCTGTAAACCTGAGGTAGGCAGCTTTTGTAATTATTAAGTTATGACAGACTACCAGGACGTTTAACATGGAAAATATTCATTGTATGAAGGCTAATCTTTGCATGCCATTATTACATTTACTTAAGTGGCTGTACAAAAACTTAGGTGGGAACATTATTTTTCTGATGGTTAATTATTTGACTACTTATATTAACCCCTTCCTACTTTGGTACCATCTATTGAATCTGACCCTGCCCTCCTTTAGCGCTTGTGTAATTACCTAGCACTTCTTCGGGGTCTTTTACCACAATGTGGGCGTTAAGTTCTTGTAGCTCCTGATGAAGCTCCTCGACCTTTTTGTTAGATTTTTTCAGCATGTTGTCAACGTAAGCCAGGCTCTTCTTATCTGTGGTGACCTGAGAGGCGGAAAAATGAGAGGAGACCACCTTAAAGCCTTGAAAAGCATCTCCATTAACTTAATCATAAATGTGATGTTATTAGACATGGGAGAGATAGAGAAAACTGCATAATATATTTAGATTTAGACATTTTGAGGGAAACAGCAGATACTATACTACATCTGTGACATTACCTTTCGCAGGTTCTCTGCACCCTCTTTGATCTTTAGTTCCTTACGGATCTCACGGCGGATCTGCTCCTTGATCTCATCCAGCTTTTGTTGGACCATGGTGTCCGACAGGTCCAGGTTGTGTCCCAGACCGAGGCGCTCTGCCACCTGTTGGCCCCGGGCATCCCCCTGGAGGAGGAGAAGGAGGAAGAGGAGGAGGAACAAAAGAGCAGATAAGGTGAAGATGTGGAATGTAATTAAGAGTAGTTCAGCAAGGGAGGAGAAGAAGAAGAGAAAAGGGATGGTGGGGGGGGGAAAAAAGAGGAGGAAAGGACAAGCAGAGGTCAGTACTGTGCACACTGGCATTTTAAACTAGCATTTAATCAACAGGTCTTATCAATGTTAAACTATGAAGGAGAGAACAAATCTGCACTGCATTAAAGTGCAGAATTGCAAAACAGCTGAAGCTGTTGCTTCATAACATGCATGCATTTCCATCTCGTCATGAGCTGGTGCTCATGACAAGACGGAAACACAAAGGAGTTGTTAAAAACTGTTTCGGCCCAGCAGTTAGAGTTTCTCACAATCACAATCAAAGTTCATGTGAAATCTGAAGCCCTGAATGCAAATATTCACCTGGTAGATTTAATGCATAGGAAGATCATGGTAATGCACCTTAATGTTGGTCATCAAACAGCATTTAACAGCAAAAGCAGAAGAACTGTCCCCCTCAGAGTGATGAAATGTTTGAGACGTGCTGAGATTAGAAGGTACTGTACAAACAAGAGAAACACGCACAGCCAGAGAGAATCTTTCAAAAGCTCTTGGAATTCTTTTTAATAATAAACGAAAATCAGGTCCAGTAGGAAATGCACCAGGTAAAGCCAGCAGGTCACATGACACAACTACGTACAGTCAGAGGTCTGCTCGTATTTCCTGTTATTTTTGGCTTTTTGATGCAAGATAGTACATCTTATGCTTGACACCCCACTTCAAATGTTTTCTTCTTTTAATTTTAGGATTTTTCATTTTTTTTGTCAACTTCATGATTTTGTAGCTAGATATAGCAATCATTCATAGCCTTTAATGCACACATCAACAAATAAAGATCCTTGAAAAGAACTGGAAGAAGTCCACTTGCAGAGTGAAGCATATTTCACCCTTCACCTCTGTTCAGCGAGAAAGCACACGAGCCAGTTTCTTTTTCTTTAACTGACTATTTCAGTCAGACATCACAGCACAGGCGTAGACAATATTACAATTATGCAATCCTCCTGTTTGCTGAAGCTTTTAATATTTATTGATTACCATCAAAGCTCTGGAGCCCAAAGAGGCGTTTTCCTGGACACATAAATTTATATGATCTCATCACCAAGAGATTGCCAGTCTTTTCTATTTTAGACCTACTCTCAACTGCTCTCTTACTCACAAGAGGCCGCCGCAGCGAGTAGCCCCGCATGTTTGATTTGACAAGTTTTTATACCAGATGCCTTTCCTGAAGCAACTCCATAGGGATGTGTGTGTTTTCCCAAGATGGAGCTGGGGATCTTTTGCTTGTGTAATAGAGAAACTGCAATACTGATCCCCCAAACACTAAAGCCCCCCCCCCCCCCCCCCCCCCTCCACATTATAAAATGACTATGTGAAATAAACGTGTCACATCAACTACACTGAAAATATCCATTAACAAAACAAGGGGGTTCAGAAATTCGGCGCAGGCAGCCCATTCACGGTGTTCTGGCATCACTCCAGCATAGTGGTGTGTTTTGAGCTTGAGCTAGCCGCTGTGCGTGTTGTTTTCCCTGCTGCTGTCAGTCACCAATGACCTGCATCCTTAAAACCATCACCTTAACTAAAGAGGGATTAGAAGCCGCTTCCTGAACACTTCTGCTCTAGAAGGTCATAGTACAGCATAATGATCCACTAGTTTGTGAGCATCTAAGGTCTGATTATCAGCATATTACATTTTATTATAAAGTCATTCAAGCAAAAGTTATTTGGCTTGAAAAATATCTCCTTATTTTAAATATGAAGTTGTCAGCATGACCTTTTAATTGTGCTCCATGGCAACAATGAACGACCGGCATTTCATTTTAACCATTAATTAAAGCAGCCAAATTGCAATTATTTTGGGGGGAAAATAATAAAATAACAATAAACAACAGATTCAACATGAGATAAACTCACTGCCTCGTCCTGAAAGCCCCTGGGCTGTAAGCAGAAGGACATTAACTTACTCTATCCAAGAAAACAAAGAATGATTTGTTAAAATCATTGTTGCTTTCAACCCATCAGTATAAAATTTGCACCCTCATAACTGTAGTTAGGTTTAATCAGAAATCTTCAGTTTCAAGGTTTACTACTCTTTAAACTTGCTAATGAGAGGATGCTGAAAGGATCATTCCGTCTTACCACAACGTCATCGGTTTCAGCCAATTCCATCTCTAGATCCATTGAACAAACCGGTCCACGCACGTTCTGCTGACCAGCCACGATCATCTCATTAACTCCAGTGGATTTCTGTTGTCTAATAAAACTAATAGTATCCTCTCCCACGGAGGTGAGACGAGCGTAACCAACCGAGGCTCTGCCCAAAGCCACAATCATTCACTCCACTATGATCCGATTTTCTCCAGCTTTTTTCCTTCCCTTCTTCACACTTTCTTTCTCCTACAGACTATTGACATCAGCAGGGAAGATAAACCGTCTGAGCAGCGATGGCCAAATCCCTCTTAGCTTCTCACTCTGTGAGGTCAGAGCAGCCCAGAATGGGACCTAATCTGACTCCATGCAGAGGGCTGTGGCTAAAATTAACCCATGTTAAAAAACAACGCTGGCTGTCTATGGCAGACCAGAAAGCAGTGTGCCTGCCATAGACAGCCAGTGTGTGTGTGTGTGTGTGTGTGTGTGTGTGTGTGTGTGTGTGTGTGTGTGTGTGTGTGTGTGTGTGTGTGTGTGTGTGTGTGTGTGTGTGTGTGTGTGTGTGTGTCTGTGTGTCTGTGTGTGTGTCGGTGATGGTGTGGTGGAGAAAGAAATTCTCAAACAAGACTGTGGTATATTGTCCTTTATCCAAGCTGCATTTCTGGTTTTCCACCTCTCTTCACAGTTACTTCCTTTCCAAGGATTGAACTCCTGTTTCACATTAAAAGCTATTTCTAGGACCATCACCATGTACCTGAATTGACCATTACACAAGGTACATCAGGAGCTAACCACATGTACCTGGACCAAACCCTGAATCAAATCCCTGGCATATGACTGACAGATTATTATTAAGAAAAACGCATCACGCTTGGTAAGATGAGGGCTTTCCATCAGCTTATTCCTTCCCTTCCCCCATCCTGGCCTCTCTTCTATAAGTACTATCTTTAGAGGAAACTATAGTTTGCACATATCCTGGTCGACTCATAGGTAAAATGGAGGTCACAGCTGGGAGGGGGGTGGGGGAGTCCTCTTCTTAAGCTGGCTGCTCTGCAAAACTTGTTTGCACTGTAGCTGCATCTGCCCAATGTGGAATGACGATAGCAGGAGGACACCAGAAGAGGCCTATTTTACGGTACAACAATGCAAGGAAATCCATGAAAGGCCAATCAGATAAGGCAGAAATTAATCAGCTAGAAGACCCCGCGGGGCCTGTGTTTTAATTTTGAGATCAAATAAAAGAAAAAGACCAAGCTCTCCTCTCACTGCAATACCTCTCTGACTTGCTCCTTTACCTGTAACTGCTCTTATGATCTCTTGACACTAGAACGTATCACCCCGTAAGGGGGAGTGACATCATACCGGGAACTCGAGACTTACTAAGTTCAAAGACGAGCGGAGCAGGAATTGTAAGCAAATGTTTCCACTCACGCTACAATACATACAGTTTATGATGAATGGAGGGAACTTGCCAGTGTGGCTCTGCTGGCTGCACTGTGAAACATCCAAGGCTTCACAACAAATGTAAACAGTACCAAAAACCTTGTGGATACATATTTTAGTTGATGTTACAGAAACAGTCCTGCTGGGAACTACTTAATGCGTGTCTAAGGAAAAGCACACAAAAAAGGTGCCATATTCTTAAATGAGTAGGGCAAGGGTTACCTACAAATGTTGACCTTTGTTAATGAGCTCCTTTAGAGCTCCGGGACATGAAAGGCAACTGAGGTAAAAGCAAACATTTGGTCTGAACCTCAGGTAGAAGTAGAAGTCTAACAACAAGAGCTCCACTCACACAAAAGGACAATGCAAAGGTTGAGCCCGCTATCGAAGTCTGTGCTAAAAAAGCCAAGCCCTTGCCATTTCTGTGCGAGGCCTAATCGCAGCCTACAACCCGACACCCGGTCTATCTTACCCCCACAGCTGGCTGCAGAGCACTGGCCACAGCCCTGTACTCTGTGCTGCCGCCAAAAATAGCAACACAAGCTAATAAAGATAGCTCTTACAAGTGCAACCTTCACGCAAGCAGTGTACATATCCCACAGCAAGTCAAACAGCAGGGAACGCCTCACATGTCAGGTCACAGCAGCTAAAGGTCATTTCTGAGCTCCTCAGGCAGTAGGTGTCCAAAAAACCTGAATGAGAGGTAAACCACTTTCCTGCACCTGTCACCCTGCTGAGTGCATGTGGTTCGACTCCAATTTCCAGAAGCAGGTGTTTAAATTTAGCAGAATGCCAAAGATAAAATTAAAAACTACATGTGGCTTTTAACAGGATCAAGACCCCAGCACCGGAGACACCAACATGTCCTACTGTTATTTATTCATGCACACAAATTTGACACTGCCTGCCTGTTACATTATGCTCACTGTTGTTTTTATCATTCATCATCACCCACACATGACCATAAATGTGCAGTGTCAGATTTCACTCCAGATTATATTGCTAACCTTTGAGAAAGTAAAAGTAAATCTTTTTATGATTTAACCGGTGTAACGGTTCTGAAACAGAGACCGAAATTATTATCCAAATGTCCACGATTCTCTTACTGTGATGGAGTTGTTAAAAGTCTGGTTGAAGTATTAATACGTCATCTAGTTTTAGTCATTACGGTGAAGGTTTTGCTTTTTGTTATTTGTTAGCTCTAAAGAAAAACAAAAGGTACAAACCAAATTACGGTTACACTCTTTTAACTACACAAATCAACCAGTCCTCAAAGTAAGATTAGTCTGTGAGCTTAATCTAACTTACATACATGTCTGTCCTTACACAACATGTACAGCATTCAAACACGACTGCTCCCAGGCAATCCTGTTTAAATATAATAACTATAAACAAGTATAGATTCTGTGTTGTTAATCTACCTAGATCATGTGTCATGTATAATTTAAGATGCACAAATTAAACACCTCATCGGTCTGAGTCATCCATACATGACAAATACAGCATTAGGTTCTCGCACCCGTGGAGGTGAGGCAGCTTTCAAGTTGAACACGAGTTTTGGAGGTCACGCATAAAGTAGTGCCATCGGATAACGAGCTGTATGGATGAGCTGTTGCACAACTCAGTTTTTCTGATATAAAGATGCACTTGGAGGAGGGGGGAGTGACGTCACTCGAGTGAAACTGTATTAATCAGTGAGTCATAACTGTTCACACCGAACAAAAAAAGGAGAGCGTAACACTAACTTCCAGCCTCTTTTAAAAACAGAAACTAGCGTTACTGTTGCAGTTGGCACTAAGCTGGCTGCTGTGGTGTCGCTGGTTATACGTTCAACCAGTTTATAACGAGCTTGGAAAAGAAAACTCAAAGCATTTTCTTTACAAAGACGACTTTTTTTTGTCTATTTTTACCACATTTTCTGCACACTGCCAGTATCTAAACACACGGCGGCAACGTTTATTTTCCCAAAAAAGTAACGCAGGTTAACTTTAACGTTAGACCTGTACGTTTACGTTAAACGGCCACTATTTAAGAGCTTTTACGGTTACGCAAACGCTAAACCTCGTTAACTAAAACAGGGTCCGTTACATTAAATAACACGGCGGTTTTCGCACAAAATTCCCGGTTTGAAAGTTAGTTTGGACAATTGTGTGCCAGGCCTCAATCCATGGATAATTCCCAGACAGCCTTCTGGAACCTAGCAGAGGCCCTGCAGTCCTCTAACACACGACTAACTCACAGCAAGCCTCGTTTTAAAGCGTTTTAATTGTTAGCTAACTTCTAACTGCGCCTCTGGAGCAAGTTTGCGCACTTTTCGCAACAGTTGTCAACTTTTCCTACCTGCACGGAGTCGGCGGCCATCTTGATTTTCGCCTTTGAATCAAATCCTACAGGGAGAGCGGAGGGAGGGGTGGTGGGACTCCAAAAACAAGCCTTGTTTTAAGTTTCCCTCTCTGGCGACAAAAAAACTTCACTATTTTGACCAAACCATCGGTCATCTCGGGTACACGGAGTTTCCCATGCCGTCTTCACACTTCTCTGACGCGCTCGCACCGTCCTAGCGGAGTCCAGGAGGGTGGACTGGCGCTCATAAATAAAAAGCTGAAGCATAAATCTGTCCCAGTGCAGCTGGAGAAAGAGGCGGTGGTTAGAATAGAAGAGTCCGCCCAGAGGAGCTGCAACACTGCCGGGACAGCTACTACACACATGTGATCAGAAACTTTGTAAAGGCTGGCCTCACCTCAGGCTAACATCCCCAAATCTTCCCCAAACACAAATAAAGAAATTAAACCAAGGCTTACATATGTGAAGCAGCCGTATTAGAGATAAAAGGTGGAGGAGTAACACCAGTCAATTTAAATAAAATGCTTTTACAAGTAAAAGTCCTGCAACTATTTATGTTTATTCAAAGTTGAGAAGGTAAGTGAAAGTACAATTTAAAAAAAATAATAACATTTAAAATTTAACCCTAACCTCACTGGCCACTCTAATAGGTACAAATGTTCAACTGCTTTTAATCTAATCAGATAATCACATTTAGGCATGTAGATGAAGTCATCACAGCCTGTTTAAACCCAGTATCACAGTGGGGAACAAAGGTGATGTGCGTGACTTTGAAACATGCAAATCTGCTGATCTGCTGGGATTTTCCCACACAACCATATACAAAATAGTCTTAAAAATAGAAAATATACAGTGACGGTCAGTTCTTTGGCTGAAAATCCCTTTTTGATGACAAATAATCACTCATTACAACCAAGGTATGCAGAAGAGCATCTCTGAATGCACAACACATCCAATGTTGAAGCACAAGGCAACAAAAGATCACACCAGATGGCACTCCTGTCAGCTACGTTCATAACACTGAGGCTACAGGTCACGCGAGCTCATCAAAATTGGTCATTGGTCACCAAAATTGGTCTGATGAGTCTTGATTTGTGCTGCGATATTCGGATGATAGCATCACAATATGGTGTAAACTGCATGAAAGCATGGATCCATCGTCCCTTATACCACTGGCTTAGGCCGCTTGTGGTGATGTAACAGTGTGGTGGATATCTTTTTGCATAGCAGCTGATCGTTTAAACATCACAGCCTACCTGAGTATTGTTGCTAACCATGTCCAAGGATAGAAATAACACAAAAACATATGTCAAATGTTAAAAATCATATTTTATTAAAAAAATTAGATGCTCATTTTGAATTTGATGCCATGTTTTTCACAAAGTTGGTACAAGGGCTTCTTTCCCACTGTGCTTCCACTTCTTTTAAACATTACTCTGTTGCTGTGGTTTTGAAGTGAGCTCAGTGGCTGATATGTCGCACCTCAGTGAGAAGACTTACTGCAGCATTACATAACCCACAGAGGCACACTCTTCATCACCAGCCATATGTCCCAGAGACCGGACTTACTTTTTTCTCTGTACTTATACCCACACTGTCTCATATATTTATTAGTTGTTTTGTTGGTCATAAACTGAGCACTGTCAGCATATTGTGCATGCAAAAAAGACTAAAGACTTTTAAATGTGACGTTCCTGTTTAAATTCCTGGAAAGGTCATTCTCCAAAAGCCCACTGAGGACAGGAGGGGGCGGAATAGATGCTGTGATGCCTTTCATATACATCAGTGATACATCATCAGCATTCACAATCTGTGAACTGCTCAGGCGTAGTGCATGGTGTGGGAGGGGAAAAAATGGAGGCGATTTAATGTGCTGGCAGGTTTGTTTATATTTATTGATATCTGCCATTATCAGACACGTGCATGTCTGCGTTGCACCTCCCCGGAGTTCCACCTCTGTTATCTCACTCAAATAATACAGATGTGGGTGTGTTACAACACATGATAAACGATTATTATCCAGATTACGGAGGTGATGGTGAAGTTTTAGTGAGATGGCTATGGTTCAGACAGGATTTTAAAAAGAAAAAGGAAAAACAACCCTTTCATTCACTCTATATATTTCAAGTTAGCTTGTTTTTGCCTTTTTTTTTTTAAAAGCAACCCCATATATATGAGTTTATGGTGGTGTGGTGTTTAGCACTCCTTCCTAAAGGTAGTGGGTTAAAATCCACCAGCTAGTCTACCAGAGTTTAAATGTTCTCCATTGCACAGGAAAGGCTAATTGGTGATTTTCAAAGTGAGTGTAGGTGTGAATGGTTGTCTCTCTGTGTTAGCTCGGCAATAGACTGCCAACCTGTGGAGGATGTACCCCATCCTTCACCCTGTGACAGCTGCAACCACCCCCACAACCCTGTGCTGGATAGGTGCAAGAAAATGAATGGACGGCGTTATTACCAATAGCGGCAAAGCATAAAAATACACTTCACAGACATAAAGGGAATGATTCAGGCTAGCTTGTTTATTTTCCTTTTCCATGTTTCTCAGGTCGATAGCCACAGCCTGCGTGTGAAACTCTGCTCATGCATTATTCTTAGTCAAACCTCCAGTGATGCAACACTAAGCAAAACATATTGAATGGCGTTGCATAGCACGGGTTTTACAGTGGGGAAATGGACATCCAGTAAAATGGCTCCTGGTTTAAAAAAACAACTAAATAAATAAAAAGCAAATGAACTCTACTGACAAATAAAGCACGAGATGTAGCAAATTCTAAAACTACAGGTAATGATATTAAAAAGCAGGCACTGACACAGAATATTGGAAAGCTAAGGCACCGAGCTCAAAGACAGTCTGACTGATCAGTGGTGGAGAGCTGGATGAACACCTCCCGCGGTATCGGTTGGATGAATAGGAGCAGGTGAGTGGAGGAGAAGCAGATCAGGTGACACTACTGACAAGAAAGAACAGGCATGTGGGAGTGGTAGTGACTGACATGACAACAGAGTTAGCCCATGGAAAAATTACCCTAGTGACTGAATGAAAACCCCAGGATGTGACAGCTTGGCTCATTTTAAATTCTTGGCCAGCTTTGCAAAACTGAAAGAATCCCCCGGCTCACTTGATTACCGGTAAACAATAAAATAAAGAAAAAAGAATCAGTAGAAAATCTGGTATCTGTAGTGGTTTTATACATTTGTTATATGTATAAATATGTCATCCAATCAACAGGGAACCTCATATCTGACACTGAAAAACACAACGCTGCATGACTATATGTTAAATGTTGTGTATGTATGGGTGTGTATTAAAGGTTTATTTTAGGTTGTTTACATGGAGCTTTCAGTAGCAGACTGTCGTAAAAACAGGCAGTCCCTGGTCTAATATTAAAAGGCAGCGTGTAACTGAGGCTTCAGAGTAAGAGGGGGGGCATTGTCCATGTTAATCTAGGTCAGAGGGCCAAGACCAGGAAGCTGTAACTGGAGAATGATTTGAGATTACTGGGGATGAGTCCAGTAGCTGATGCCTGTCCAGGGATTATCTGAGAGCATGGGTGAATAACGCTGAGTGGCAGCACTGGCTCACATCAACTTTCCCTGGCCTGTGGTGGCTCCTGTTTCAGTGCCCTCCGTTTATGAAGCTCAGCTGCAGAAACTACGAGAAGAGGAGGTGCTGAACACGTGCTGGAAATATAAAGAGGTTGGCACACAACCACATGTCACTGCAATCATCAAACACTGTTTGGAAGTCATGTGAAAATGATAAACACACACTCAGAGGCAGGAGTGAACCTGGAGGCTCTTTATCGCCCCCTGCAGGACACCTGAAGTAAGCCAGCTTGACTTTTCCGTTTATCTGTATCACCTCGCAAAATCCTTGCTCTGCTGTACACAATGATGATGATGATGATGATGCAAAAACATTTGGAAAAAAACAAAAAACAAAAAACAAAAACCAGTCATGAACCTCAGGTAGTTTTTTTTTTAAAGTCTTCTTTATATTGTTTGTCAGTCAAAAGATGAAAACAGACATGGCAGCCGTGTTGTCTTTATGTTCAATCAGAAAAACCTGCAAAACAAGGCGAACTCTAGAGAAGGCACACAAGACAGAGTGGTTAACTACAGTATGTCCTCAGATGGCAAGGGAGCATCCATTCACCTGGATATACAAATACAGACAGTGACAGCACATCCAGGAAGAAGCTGAGGCTCTTTCCCATCATAACAAAGTATGCCTTTTTAAAATGCTTGTAATTTTCATCGTTTCCCTTACACGATTAAAAAAAAAAAAAAAAACCCCATCAGAGCCCAAATAAAGCCAATTTATCAAGTAAATGAATGAAGACTGATCTCTTATCAGCCTTTTAAACGTACCGTAATGCTGCAGCTGGTTATGTTAGCGTGGCATAAAAATCAATGAGAAACAGTCTGGCTTTGACTGGGAATGCTCTTTTGAAGCTCCTGAAGTAATGCATAATTTCCCCACTTGTAAAAAAAATGGAAACGTTTGGGCTCATAGTGGAGTTAGGTGACACCCAATACAGCAGGGGAACTTCCTCATGTCCACTCTTCATGCTTTAGTTGCTAAAAGTCTGAAATTTACTGGTACAAAAGTCGCATTGAAAACAAGGAAAAGCACATTTCCCCAAACAGATTTTAGCAGCCTCCCGTGTTTAAATGCTTCTACGTGACAAAAATAAAACCAACAACACGTCCAGACTTCTGTAACCTATCTGCCAGGAAATGCAATGGATTTAAAAAGTTGTAAATATTTACAGAAGCAGCAAGTTCACCTCACTTCAATAAAATAAGGTGTAAACGTTTCCTCCGTTACCCTCCATAGGAAAAGCTGCACATTTACAAGAGTCACACACTTAGTATAGTATAAAACATACACGCCTGCCCCGGGAAACAGTCCGCGTTCACAGGACTTTTACTCATAAAAACCTCAAAAGGCTTCATTCAAGTCCAGCAACACAGCAACGTTTCTTACAGTACCGTCTCTTTAAGTTAGTAGTGGTGATGAGGCGTGAGGCATGTCGTTTCATCGTCAAACGTCTTTACGTACAAACCAAAAACGTAATAAAGAGATAAAATACAACCAAACACAACCAAACAGTACAGAGCCAATGAGAATCTTCTGGATAGAAGAACAGTGAATCCAATCAGGAGTGGAGGGATGATCAGCTGTCGGCCGGTCGTCTTTAAGACGCCAGCCGGGAGAGGCCCTCGGCATGGACGACCTTTGGCGTTGAAGTGAAAGGGAATGGAGCAGCTGCCGGTAGCGATAGCAACCTGCTGATTGAAACGCGAGCTCCTCGTCCAGCTGGCCGGCACAGCCGCGAGTAGCAACTGCTGCCAGTCCGGTCGCTGCGTCACAGCCGGATTGCTTCTCCAGCTCCACATCATGCTCTCAAATGAGGCACACAGTAGTCCTCAAGTCTCACCTCACTCCCACTTCTGTTTGTCTCAAGAGCGCACGACTGAGCATGGACGAAGTGTTCTGTCCTCCTCCAAAGCACTCCGCTCTCTTCTCTAGTTTTTGGGGTAGATTTTTTCATAGAAGAAATTTTGGGCCAGCAGGTAGAGTTCCCCGTCCTTTTCCCGGACAGCATGCGCCCTGACGAACTGGAACTGCTCCAGGGCAAATTCATAGAAGTCGTTCTCCATCTTCCAGATGGTGGACTGCTGCAGCTTGGCAATCGACTCCTTTGTGGGCGGCTTCTTCTCGCTGGTCTTCCTTAGGTGGGATTTCTTACCTGTGATGCGAGTGAGGGGGAACAACATGGGATTAAAGGACATGAACTCAGTACATAAGCGGCCTGTTATATTTACTGGTAATGCATTTAAGTGTTGCTTTTGTTAGTTTTGCAGAAGCGATTGTTGCAGTTCTGTTAATCCACTGGCATTAACAACAAGCAGCTTCAATCAGAATGACACCTTTTCTTTTTTTCAAGATCCTTGAACAGTTGCCACTTTCACATGAAACAGCAGCAGCTTCTTTTCTGTTTAGCCGCGTGGCCTTCATTAAAGTGACTTCCTGCTGCTTTGTGTCAAAATGGCTGCTGTGACAACAGCAACATTAAAGCATACTTAGTGTGAGCTTTTTCTAATATAAACTACACAACCGACAACAACAAAATCCTACATAACACTGGTATCTGTATGTCCAATAAACAGCTAACACTAAACATGTGTGTGTCTCTGTGTGTGGGGGAGGCTGTCTTAAAGGGCCAGTTCACCTAAAAACATGACTTTTATTCATTTAGATTGTGCTGGTGTGTGACGCACAGTTATTTAAGCCTTTTCTTCAGAAATGTAAAAATAAAATACATATTGGTGGGGGATTGGGGGCCACCTCCTTGTAGGCAACAAAAATTGCTTCGACAAGCAATTGCAGGTAGGCATGGTGACCACTTTCTTTTGCAAAACATCACATAGGTCACCGGTTGGGAGGCAACCCATCTCCAAACAAGACTGCAGTCACTTTCAGACAGATCGGCAAACGTTTGAAAACAATTGTTGTGTAATTGACTATGTGCACGTTAGCATATGCTACTTCCGGTGCGGAAACTCCTGTGGGGAGCTTTGTTTCCGGTGTCCTATTCGCGCCTTGTTTACGGTCTGTAGTTGCGTGAGATCCCATTCTTAATCCATTGGCTTTAATATGATAAACCCATTCCACGAAGCTCTCCACATACAGTTCTTGAGCTAATCTGAAGCCCACATGAAGTTTGAAGATCTGTAGCGTTGACTCTACACAAAGTTGGCCACCTCTGCACATTATACATCACAGTATCTTTATACGGCTGTGGCCATGAAAGTGATTGGAACACCTGAATTAGATGGGTACTTCTGGCAATATAGTGTATCTAAAATGAATAAATAGCCCTAAAATAAAGATGAATAATAGATAAATATGACTTTGCAGTTAACTGTCCATTTAACTCTGGAAACAGGCCACTAAATAGTGTCAAGTTTATTTGCTCTGTATTAAAAACAAACAAACAAACAAACCCAAAACAAAAACCACACACTGTAAAATAAGTAGTTTTTAAATTAACTGTTAATTGCCTGACACTTGACTAGGCACAGTGACTGTGCATCATCACTGTGCAGTAGTCAGAGAAATAAAAAACAAACAAACAAACAGAAAGAAGCACCACAAACTGTCATGCGTTATCTACAGTCCTCTGGTTTGACCCGATTGAAAGTCACAGATAACTTACTAATGCCAGAAACCTGGCAACCACGTGCTAGCTGAGTAATTTAGTAAACATTAGCTGTACCCGTGCACAAAGAAATGAGACAGATCGAGACGACATGACATTTGAATGTGAGACTCAGTCTTCAGATTAATTGATTAATGCGCTCGGGTATATTGAATCATTGTGCATCGGTGTGATTGTCACACCAGACCCTATTGTGCTCTCCATTATTCATTCTGGCTGCACTCATTATAACTAATCTGTAACTACATCAGTGAAGCAGCACGACTGCATTTTGATCACAGCTGAATTCTCGGGAGAGCAATTCAAAGCGCTAATGAGCAACCGCAGCACGTAAACACACAATATTTAGCCCTGAATTTGCAGTGAGAGGATTGAAGCAGCAAATATATATATTAGGGGTGCAACAATACTCGTATCGATATTGAACCGTTCGATACAGTGCTTTCAGTTCGGTACGCATATGTATGAACAATACAAAATTTTTAATTTATTTTATCAACTTTTCTTCTGACGATGCTGTCTGTGTTGAGCGTTCAGTGGATCTGCGCTCGACAGTGCAGCCTAGGCGGAGTAGTCGAACGCAGATTCACTGACCGCAGGGCAAGCTAGCGAGACAGAAGTTAAGCTCTCCTTGCAACATGGCAAATTGAACCTCCCCCACCCTCATTCAGATCTGGCGTTTGGAACTATTTTGGTCTTCATGTGAAGTATGACCCTGAAGGTAAGCGCGTCATGGACAAAAGTAAAAAACAATATGTCGGATGTGCCACGCAATGCTCAATTACATTGGTGGGAACTAGTGCGCGCAGTTTGCTTAACGTGTTGGCCGTCCAGCCCCACGCACGGGGCGATCCGCGGTAGCTCGTTAACGTCATTTTAACGAGATTAACGCTGACAGCACTAGTGGGAACACAACGAATATGACTGCACATTTACACCGACATCATCCTAGTGCAAAGATGAGTGGAAGCAGACAAAAACAACAAGCACGCATGCTACAAACTTTACCCGAGTCATTTAGACAGCCGTTAGCACATGATTCTCCTTATGGGGACCTGATATGTTTAATATGCTGCTGAGACTATAACCCAGAAGAAGCGTATAGTATAGCTTTTATTTTGGAAAGAGCCATTTCTCTGTAATAAACTCTTTTCCGAAGATGAGTGATTTCTCGATCAGAGATTTATTTATTTTTTATTAGTTTGTTGTTTCAGCAGCATTAAATTTAAAAACTGTACTTTTGAGTTAAAATATATATTTATAATTTTAATACATGACAAATTAAAAGGCATGAACATTTTTTTTGTATCAAAAAAATATCAAACCGTGACACCAAAGTATCGAACCGAACTGAACCGTGAATTTTGTGTATCGTTGCACCCCTTATATATATATATATATATATATATATATATATATATATATATATATATATATATAAAAACTGTGTGGCAGGAGCAGCACCTGTTTTGTACAGCTCAGTGGCTCCTTTGAAGAAGCGTGGCAGCGCGGCCTCCAGCATCATGACAAAATCTTCCAGCTCTTCTGTTACGCCGACCAACAAGTACTCATTCACCAGGTTGTACTTTGCCTGCTCCAGAGCCCACTGACTGCCCACGTTCCTACACACAAAAAAAGAAAAAAAAAAAAGACATGTTTTTCTTTTCGATGTGAATATTTTCTCTTTATTCTTAGGGAGTCACTGCTCTGCTGGATGGGAAAAAAAATCCCACACAGCTTGGAAAAACTGAGCAGAAATGGAGGGGAAGAATGATGTAAGGCCTGACACGGAGGAAGAGGAGGTGACGGGGAGAAGAGCAGCAGAGAGGAGCTGAAAGACAGACAGGATGAACGATTAGGTGAGCCGTGAGTCCGGAGAGGGTTGAGACAACAGGAGAGCAGCGCAAAAAGAAAAAAAAAGGAAAAAGCTTTGTAGTGAAAATAAAATAAGGATTGTTTAAACCTATAAAGTAAATTGTTGGCAAGGCCTTCTTAAACACATCAATCTATGACTGGCTGCACTGACCTCACCTTTTTGTCTTCACTATTTATTTAATGTTTCCAAGGGCCTTTCCATTACTTTAATATACTGCTCTCTAAATCCCAGACACTCAGACCTTCAGTCAGCAAGAGGGTAGATGGTTAAAAGATGGAAAGCAGAGTTGGCAAAGGATTAGGCAGGATGAGAGGGATGAGTAGGGTCAGCGAGAGACTGATAAAAAAGGAAGAAAACACAATGTAGAGAGAACGGCTCAAGGCAGTGAGAGCTACTGGAGACCTTGAGAAGAGAGTGTAGCAAAGCAGAGAATGACTGAATGTGGTGCTCTATTGAACAAAACCGATACATCACGTCTTTTTTAACAATTTCATCTGCATGCACTGAGGAAAAGACAAGGTCAGTGACTTTGCTTGTTTGTGTTATTGACAACAAACCCAGAGAAAAATATCTCACCGCTGCATTGATTCCTACCCTAACAGTGGTGTTAAATCTGAACCCAACCAAGCATATTTAACATTTGATACTGTGCAAATGTCTCGAGCCAGTCCTGATTTATTCCTATTTTGCTCCCAAGGAGCCAGACTTATAATGCAGTTTTTTCTTTTTAAAGTGCTCTTGAGCAATGGTTCTCCGGGCTTTCAGAAGTTTTTCTTCAGACATCGGCTGCTTTTTCGCTCATTTTCAGTCAAGTTCTTGTACCTGACTGTTTTAGGAGAAACCGGTTTTCTTTCGGAGGCCAAGGAGCAGACCCAGGACATGCTGGAGGGATTATGTCTGTCAGCTGCCCTGGGAACGCCTTGGTGTTCCACCGGACAAGCTAGAGGAGGTGGCCACGGGGAGGGAGGTCTGGGCTTTTCTGCTAAGACTGCTGCCCCACAACCCGACCCCAGATAAGCGAAACAAGATGGATACATGGTCTAATAGTCTGTCTTTAACCACTCTTTTATGAAAACACTAAATATGCCCTATCAACCAATTTCTGCAGTTGAATCCGTAGAAAATGCTGAAGATAACACAGTTAAACTGGCATAAAACAGGACTTTTGCACCAACAAGGTGATTCCCAAAAGAACTATTAGCTAAAAACTCAGCATGGTGTGCAGCGTGTCCTTAACTGGGATACTTTAATCTCTGCTGTAGTTTTTTCAGGTCTGCTACTTCTTCTTTTGTTCTCATCCTGTCTACTTTGCTCATTAAAAAAAAAAAATTTAAACACACAATGCACACCTCGAAGAAAACAAAACAGTAGTGTATTGATTTATAGCTACACTATTTTATTAGGTACATAAGCTGTATCATTAAGCCTGTTCATTCCTGTTTTTGGTTGCAATATAACCAGATCTCTTCTGTCAACATGGAAATGTCTAAAAAAAGGACACAGGTTTGATAATCTCAGACTCAGTGTGGTCTGAATGCGACACAGCAGGAGCAGCAGGTGTTTGAATTCTCACCAGCATTCGGAGTAGTGACCACAGAAAAAGGGAATCTGGAGCCAGAGCTTCTCGGGAGCGCAGTCCGAGCCACCAGCTGATACACATTCATCGAACGTCTGAAACACAGAACATGAAAAACACCAAGAAAGTAGACGAAAAGATAAGTGTTCCTTCACATTAGACCTTCATATCCCTTAATGCACTTAGAAACAAAAGAAAGACGACAACATTCCGAAGTAGCTTTATGCACAAATATAATCCTGAAACTACACCGAGCCTTAAAAAGTTACTTGAAGTGGTTATTTTCCACAGTTTAGTCAGAACTTCAATTCTCCAGTAATTTTTTCTTCTAGTTCAAAAGAAAAAAACAAAACACACATTTGGGAGAAATGAAACAGAGGGAATTTTGTTTTAACTGGAATTACCACCTCACAGTGGTATGCTAGTTAAGTAGCTGGTAACAACCCAGTCTGGTCACATTTTATGTCACCACTTCATCTGATTTTCCCGTTAGAGGCATTTGTGTGAAATTTAGCGATAATTAAACTGCGAATTCTCAACTTTGGTGAGGTGACACTGATCTTGACTACTAACTTTTAATGAGCTCATCCTTGAGTCCAAATGAACATTTGTGCCAGATGTAATTAGATTTTTTTTGCTAGCATTCCTGATGTTTTTCCATTTACAACCACGGGATTCAACCACGGACACCCCAAAAACACTCAATGCCTTGATGACTGTCGGCAGCACAGAGGCCTCAAAATGCTGAGCTCTGGAAGATAAACGCTCGGTTCGATCACTCAAGCCAAATATTAAGTGAGATTTCATCCACAGATTTGTTGTTATGTTATGTAAATGAAAATGAATCCATTCTTTAAATAAAAGAATAAAGCTGTTTTACCTTCTTGTCTCCTTGCTTTCTGCGTCTCAAGCCGGGCCTGTAGTCGTCCCCGAAACGTAAAAAGTAATAATAGGACACCAGCCTTTCAATTGGGTCCCTAATCACATTTATGTAGATGGGCTTCTTCTTCACCCCGAACCTGAGGAGAATTACTCATTTCAGAAAACTCACCAGGAATGAAATCAAAATGCATGAAACTGAATTTTGAATTTTTGTTTTTATGCAATTTTGTTTTCCTAAACATTCAAATCGCTACAATTTGCTTTTCACTCTGAGAGTGAACAGCTTTAAGTGACCACAAGGTGGAGTCAGCTGATCAAAGCCACAGCAGGGTGGATTAACTGGTTACAGGGCTGTGGAGAAAAAAAAAAACACTATGTGAAATGAAGGCTTCTTTACTTGGTGAAATCCAGGAAGGAGACGTGTCCGTGGTAGAAAGCCGGCTTCATTTCCCTCCATTCAGTCACATTCTTTACAAACCGCACCTGAACAAACCAGAATCAACATATCACAATAATGACCTCCGTAGCAGACAAAGATGATCAGGTGTAGGAAGATGGAGGAAACGCAGGTCCCCTGACCTGGTCCTGGAGGGACATGACCGGGTTGTTCTTGGTGGTGTTGATGTGCAGGACGTGGTAGTGGTTCTTCCCGCACAGGTCGTAGGCGATGTTGGTGAAGGAAGTGCTGGCTGTCTTGGGCACCCGGTTGTAGATGATGACCACGTCATCCTCGCTGTCGGACAGCGCTGCGGCTGAGTCCCGCTCCCGCAGGCTGTCTTGCGTGTGCCTCTGCTCGATCTCTCGTACCTCGTGTCTGGCGATGGCTCGTTCTGGGGGAGACGAACGGAAATTAGAAAAAGGCGAGTTCAAGATTTTTTTTTTTTTATGAGAGTTGCCTGAAAGGAAAGATTAAAAAAGTCCTTCAGTGAGTTACTGATTACTCAAGCTCCAGGTGAAGCTGTTCTCAAGCTGAACTTGACCTTTGACCTCCCTGTGAAGCAGAATAACAGCAGGAACTTTTCCGTGAAAAAGATCCAGCTCATTTGTTAAACTACTGATCGATTTAAGAGAAAAATAAGACTACATGCTCCAGTTTGATTTCAGAGCATCCCAAATCCTCAAAGCTTTGTGTTTTCTTACTTACAACTATGATCCAACACTCTGTACTTGATATGCATGCTACAAATATAGTCTTTGATTCAAATCTGATCCACTTACACCTTAAAATATCGTGTTTCCTTGTCAGAAGCGTCGGCGCTGTGTGAGAGACTAAACTGTAACTTCATTAAAAATGGATTTTCATTTCACCATCTGTCGGGAGAGCTTCAAGATCTTTCCCTGCTTCACGCTGAGGATCAAGAGTAATGTCAAACAGGAATATTAGGTAATCATTTTGTGAGCAGCCCATTTCACACTGTGGTACCGCTTCTCTTGTTCGCTAATCAGATTCATCTTTAATATCAGTCCTCTACCTTTACTTTCACTCTCCTCATTTAACTGCAGAGTGGACTGTGTGTTTGCTCATATTTTAGATCAAATAAATGTACCTTCATTTGGACTAGCATGTAGAACAGGCTCAGGGTAATGGGAAATGATTCTTCCGAGAAAGGTATCACATAAAGGGAGTGGGAAAGGGAACAGTAAGAGGTGGTTCAGGGTTAGAGGTTGGCAGTTATTTGGTGGCTAACTGGACATTTGCAGGACATCAATGTAGCTTAAATGAGAAGGGTGGAGGGTTTTTTGTGAGGCGTGGGGGGGCTGTTTCCACCTAAACACTGCACGAAGCTGCAAAAAAGCCAGACCCCAGTAGCTCAGTGTGAATAGATTGAACACAAAGAAGGCATGGCCTTTGTCGTCCTTGGGCTTTTCTTTATCTGAATTCGGCTCAGATTGACGGGTGTTGACAAAGCCTCAGAGTGCTCTGCAGGAAGCATGGAGAGAGAAGAAGGGTGTTTGTACGAGGAGGGGAGGCAGCACAACACTGGAGAACCTAATACCCGTGGGAGCTCCCAGTAGAGCCACTAGGCTCCTAAAAACCTTTCCTAATGCCGTGCCTGGCAACTGAGACACAGTTACAGCTTGGACCTGGCCTGGACGTCTTTCCAGGCTGGCATCTGGCACCAAAAGGCCAATTAAGATGTCATCTGCGATTCCGGCAGCCTCTCCTTCATCTGTGTGAATGCGAACATACTCTCAGCCCCTGCTCTTACACCTTCCCGAGCAGCTGTTAATGTTCCGCTCATGAAAGCGAGATCTGGTTTCTGACGGTGCCTCGCCGTTTCCGCATGCTCACAACTGGACTGACGGCGTGGAGACGTGCCAGGTGGCTGTAATGGCTGAAGGCTGTCAGCGTGCAGAACAGCTGTAATGGAGATACTCATTCGCATGTCCGTCCAAAGCGCGCCTTGGCCAACAACAACAGAAATAACAGTTGCCATGTTGAAACTTTACCACATGGGATCAAGTGTCGTTTTGGATTATTTTTGAAATGGAGTACTGCGACAGCAGAGAGAGAATGGCAAAGACAAAAGAAGAGTTTTACGGGTGTGCAGTGCCAGGTGTCTTAAGGACACACTCTTTATTCTCAAAGGTTTTGACAGAGAGTTGACTCATATGAATGATGGGAACCTTAATATAATGGTTATTCCAAATATTATATTACATTAGGGCTGTTCGATATAACGATATATATTGGATGACGATATAAAAACGTCTATAGTTTCATTTTACGCTATCATTTGTTTTGTGGTGTCGCAAAATAAACTGTTTATGGCAATATTTTTTTTTTATCGTTTTGATGGTCACTGTAGTGGCTATATTAATTTCTTAAAGTTCTCTCTTTCTCTTATATTTAATATAACCACTAAGGACGGACAAGCGCCTGTTTTTATGCGTTGTGGTTAGCAACAACAATGGTAACACCATCGCGTGACCGCTTGTTTATGTTCCACATAAACCTTTCACAATAAAGCTCAAGATCCTGTTGAGACTTTTCAAAATAAACTGAATCACGTGAAAGAGCAGATTATTTACGGATGAGAAGTAAAAAAAAGAGCCGTCAGGTGCTAAAAAATAAACCTTAGACTCAAACATTAGAACAGGCTTTTCCTCGCAGCACGCGGTGTAATAAATACTCAAAAAGAAAACAGCGTTTACAACTTATGTCTAAAAATGTATAGTTTCATGCATCTGTTAAAACACTCGACTCCAGCTACGTGACGCGCAGCTGGAAACACTTCCCGCAAGTCGAGCTGCCCGAGATTCACAGAATTTACAGAAAATGTTACATTTTTGTGATTTATATCGTTATCGGACGATAGAATTCTTATATTGGGATATGAGATTTTGTTCATATTGCACAGCCCTATATTACATCTTAGTTATTTTTCCTATACTTCCCACAATGAGGTCTATACAGTTTTGGACAATGACATACTTTTTGTTATTTAAGGGCTGGCAACCACCTGCTTCTAGGGAAAAATGTGCATTCTGCCTCCAGCTGGCAAGTGGATGTTGGAGGTTGCTGGCAGTTGGTAGTGTAAAAGTTGTCACAAAGAAGTATTCGGTGCTGCGACTATTTGGATCACTAACAGGTTGCTGAGGTCGCCAGGAGTTTTTATGGAAGATGCCGACTTGTCTCCAAACACTTGCAAACTAATTACACGATGGCAGTCAAACTCTGAAAAGCTCGATGCAAACTTAAAACATGGGATTGTTCACCTTCAGTGTAAAAGCTGAACCTTTTGAAATGTGTCGGTTGCTGTGTAAAGCATAACTTTTACTTTGAAGGTGAATGTTCTCCGTTTCTGGTTCGTGTCACTGAGAGAATCACCTTGTAATTATTTTTAACCTGCAAGGGGTTTTTAGACCTGTGTGACCGAGCCCTATATGGACAAAAACAAACAAACAAAATGAAAAAAAGCATAATCACTCTCAAGTTATATGACAAATATAGACGAATGTAATTCCTCAATGGTTAATCTAATATTAAAGCCTGAGAGCTTGGACTTTAGCTCCTGCTCATTATATTTCTGTATCTTCAGTACTGTTTGGCAAATAGCTAAAATAATAAAATAACCTGTTTTGATAGACGGGGTCACATGACTGTTGGGGTTTTCTCTCTAATATTTTAGGGTCTTTGCTTTACAATATAAAGTTCCATAAAACTGGCATTTCATGAATTAAAATTGACTAACCTGTTTGATTTGTGTTTTTCTTACTGGTTATTCAGAAAACGTTCATCATCTGAACTTAAAAGCAGCTTTAATCCACATATCTGCCTCACTTCTCACATGCCAAATATATTATGAATGAAAACGTGTTTCCAGTGCTTACAGCTTAAAGAAAGAAAAAGAAACATCTGAAATATTCAACAGCAACTTTTTCCAGTGCTCCAGTTACTCTAAATAATCCACAGGCCTCACTGTCAGGAGTGTTTTACTGGGACTACTTTCCATTAAATAAAATACTCCCAGTGAGAACTGTTGACAGCGAGGTCTGTGGATTATCCAGAGCAAGGAGTAAGTGCTTCGACTGCAGCTGCATATATTTAAAACAACACGGCTTGAAACTGTGTGCGCATGGCAAACAAAACCCCGTTCAAAGTAGAACCAAATTAGCCCACATGGTTAAAATACAAACACAAATCAATGGAGATAACTGTTAAAATGTGTTCCCACAGGCTTCGGCTCTGTCCGTCTCCAACCGCAGACATCAGAGAGAGAAAGAAAGAAAGTGAAGAGCGTGCAATTTGCTTTGCCGTGGAATAAACACACTAATGGAAGAGTATGTGCAGCTTCAGCTTGCAGGGAAGTCTTTCAGTGTCTTGCTTTTAAAACTGAAGGATAGAATAGTGAGAAAACACCGGGGGCTACCGTGTCCCTAACTACAGTGTCTTGAACTATGTGAAGGGGCTGTGAGCCACTTGTTAAAGACACGGCGTTTTGTGCCAAATTTCCAACAGTTAACAAGGAGGCGAAGAGGACACGGAGAGGGCTTCTTGGGCTTTGTAGTAGACGCCCTATTCATTGCAAGATTGAACACACTTGGCGCAAACCTCCATATCAGAGGGCGCCCCACACACAAACGTAAGCTTAGCGCTCCCTTCTGAGGTCATTTAATTAGAGAACAAAAGCCTGAATTACTATGGCCACACAGCAGGCCTCTTTTCATTCCACATTTCCGTCGATTTCCTCCCCTCAAGCCGACTATGTGCATTAAAAGCTAATTATGAACCGTGACGCCAACACGGGTCTTAAACATTGTGACAACTACAAGCCTATTACTCTGAGCTTCATTCAAAGTCAGAGACAGGAGGAAGACAGAGTGCTGGTAGCTGAACATATTTACTAAAGCAATTTAACGCCGATTAGACCCAGGCATTTGAAATCATCATTCATATTCGCCGCCAGATCTGCAGAATGTGACAGGCCGTCATGTATTATTGCTATCACGTCAGATCTGATGGGATAATAAAAGTGGGGGAGAGAAGATGATCCGTTCTCCAAGCAGCTCATAAATTTACCGTCGCTCCGATACGCCAGTTGGAGCTCTCTGCCTCTTCCCCTGAGAAGTTTAGCCCCTCGAACCGAAGCCTTGAGCTAGGTGGGTAATAGAGATCGGCTATCAGCGGCAGACTGAGGTCTATGGGCTTGTATGGTTCTGCTTGGATGCCGCTGGATTGCAAAATCAATGAAGGATGACAGGCAGGAGATCTAGGTTGCTGCTGTATATAAAAAAAATTGAGTTAGTCTGCTGCTGCTGTTTCTCCTCGTCCCCCTCTATATAGACTTGGATGCATGCTACTGTTTTGCAGTGCCAGGTTTCCAGGGGGACAGTTATGTCACCACTGCAGCACTCACAAATATTTGGATAAATTGTGCACTTCTGAATTTCTAATATAATTCAGCCTTTGGACACATTTAGCAGAGGGTGGATTATCAGAGGAAAAAGGAGTAAAGTCAGACCGACAGGGAGAGATTCAGGGCCGACCAAACGGAGCAGAACCTGCATTGGCATTGTTAGTTAAGCGATGACAAGGAAAATGAAACATGCTGTGAGAGGAATCTGTTGGTGCAGCTTTTCAGCGCTGCTGGCAGCCGCAGAGAAGCGAACACAGAGACAGATAAACAAGGCCGCTTGCACTAAGTGGCTGTGAAGGTGTTGGGTGCATTCAAACGAGATCAGAATGACAGACAGGAACAGAGACGTGCAAAACCCACGCACACTGGAGCGCATTATTTAAAAAAAAAAAAAGGGGGAAAAAAACTTCCTTTAAACTTTAAAACCACACATGAAAACTTTTATTTAATTGCATATTACTACAGTGGGAAAGAAACCAAAACAAAAACAGAGAAGTCTCCAGCAGACTGAAGTGCTAAGGAAATGGGGGTAATTGCTAACGCCGTGGAACTTTTTCTCCGCTAGATTTGACACACAAGTGCAACATTGACGCTCAAAGAAAGGTTTCATTCACTCGTCGCTTCTCCGCAGTAGCGTACAGCTGGGGGAGACAGAAGGAGGCGAGGGCTTTGTGGAGAAGGAGGGAGGCCAGGACGAACCAGGTCTGAGATGGAGACAGACAAAAATGTGGACAGAGAATCTGCTCACTGTTTATTATGAGGCAGAGCTGGAGCAGCAGGGATGCCACCAGCCTTGAGGCTGTCTCTTGAAACGAGTCAGTCCCTGCAGAAACTAAAATGTTTATATCCTTGAGCAAATAACAGGTTTGCTCTTCAATTCTTACTTTTCCATTACAATTTATATAAGAGAAGTGCTCTAAGTGACAGCTAGGTCTAACTTGTGTTAGCACTAATTAGCAGCTACAGCAGTGTGAAAAACTAAGTACACCTTTACTACTTCCATAGAAATTAAGAAGATAAGTAGCAGCTCTGTTCTTTTAATTCAACTCACTTGATTAAGTGTGAGCATCTCTATAAAAGCAGGCGTGGAGCATTCAGGAGGGTTAAGAAAACACCATAATCTTCCGAGGTGTGAACATCCCAGCAAATTCACGACAGTACGATTTAGGGCTGCTCAATTAATCGAATTTTAATCTCGATTACGATCTGGGCTTTCAACGATCATTAAAAATGACTGAGCCGATTATTAGCCCCTCCCTCGTGCTTTACTCTCGCGCTGCTCCGTGTGGCAAATCGAGCGCACCTCTCTGCATTTCGAACACGTGTCACGACAATTAAGAGCAGCGGTCTCCAACCTTTTTTGCGCCACGGACCGGTTTATGCCCGACAATATTTTCATGGACCGGCCTTTAAGGTGTCGCGGATAAATACAACAAAATAAAACTAGTACCGGTACCGAAAAAAAGAAAATTTATTCATAACACACGTGAAAAGACCAAGGAAAACCGAGTAAACGATAAAAACGATAACAAAATAACGCTGAAAACCGATAAAAACCCTGAAAACTATACATTGCACACCTGAGCCTCAACTCTCGCGGCCCTGTACCAAACGACTCACGGACCGGTACCGGTCCGAGGCCCGGGGGTTGGGGACCGCTGATTAAGAGGACCCGAGGGAAGCTCGGAAAGCTAAGCAGAAGTTATTTGGAGAGGAGAGTGACTGCAGTTGGTTGAAAAGAGAGGTAAAAAAAAACTTCAGTGGTGTGGAAACATTATGGGTTCACGGAGTCAGACGTGGATCAAGTAGACACGTGTGTAAACTTTGCTACAGTGTCGTAGCTGCACCACAGAGCAACACTGCAAAGTTCACTAAACATAGATGTTTACATTTTTCATTAATTTTTTATATTGCAAACATTTGCACTGTTATCAGTATTTGCACACTATTTTATATTATTTTTTGACAATCTTTAAAGTCATTATTCAATACATTGTTATTGTTAAATAAATATCGTCAAATAATCGAGATCTCAATTTCAGTGAAAATAATCGTGATTATCATTTTTGCCATAATCGAGCAGCCCTAGTATGATTAGAAAAAAAAAAAAAAGACTGAACTAATTTAACGTTTGTTTGGAAAGATTTCCAGGAATAGTCTTTTCCCTCTTACAAAGTTGCATCTGACCAAACCTCAAGACTTCTGGATGTCCTCTGTAGTCATATCTAGAGTCAAATCTCAATCATCTATGTGACAGCTAAAGCTTGGCACAAACTGGCTCATACGACAGGACAATTATCCCATGCACCAGCAACAAATCAACAACAGAAAATGAAGCTGCTGCAAAGGTCCGGTGAAAGTCTAGACCTTAACTGAAATGCTGTGGTGCAAACCTCAATGAACTGAAGCAACGTTATAAAGACGAGTAAGGTGAAACAAGAGTCGCACAGTAAACGATAACTTTAAATTTTTGTTGCAGAAATTGTATTTAGTCCAAGCTTAAAACTTGCTAAAGCAGCAGCTTGCTAATGGCAGAACATTAACCACAGGATAGCTGCATGGTAGCTAATCTATACATCTACAGTCCCAGTATGAGCGATGATTTACTGGTTTAGCCAGGAGAATTCAAGTCAACATTTGACGGGATGTCAGTGACAGCAGCAGCACAGAAACACACAAAAATTTATTGTCTACAAGAAGATGTAATGAGCCTCCGTTTGGTCTGTTGTCTAGATTGATCGTATAAGGAGGGGAAGTTTGATTAAGAATGCTTTAAATGATGGCGAACAATGCATCAAAGTCAGATTTTAATATAAGTAACAGGAAGGCTCCACTATTTCAAACCAGCCAGGGAGGTGACGTGTGAAAATAAAACGTCTGGCTACACTGCAGATCCTAATAAATAACACGTTTCACAGTGACGCGAGATTTCCCGCCCAGGACCTGGCACTGCTGCTTTGCGAGGCTCTATAAATGCTCACAAAAGAGAGTTTCTCGGTTTAATTGTTTGTTCTGCTTTTACTAGAAGGTGCAGAGACACACGGTTAAGGTCAGATTTCCACCTATAACGACCCGAGGGCGATGGAAGCGCCCTCTCCTTCAGAGAGATGCTGCTGCTTCTGCGTCGGCCCAGGAATTGAATTAATCAAAAACAGTCCACGTAAAGGTCACGTATCCTCCTGTAAAGCTTCAAAACGACATTTTTCCCCCGCTTCCCGACAAAAGTAGCTGAAAACAAGGGCATCTCTGTCATGAAAATACCCACAAAGCATCCCTCAGATGGGGAGACGACGACAAAACGCACCCTTGTCAGCGCAGACAGTGGTTAGGTGGTATGGGTCTCGAGTCCACAATTACTCCATTGAATGTCATTTAGGAGGAAGACGTTCAGACTACAAACTACAAAAGTGCCCTTTTTTTGGCAGAAAATGCTTTGAAAGTGTCGGCTTTAACTGGGGAGTTGAAATACAGATGATGATGATGATGAAGAAGCAGGATCAAATTCAAATAGTACACCGAGTCAGCCCCAAACACATGTGGGCCGTTTTTATCTCCTAGTCTAAATGCGAAACATGTCTTCACACTAATGATAACAATCCAGGATAGATGGAGGTGATAATCATCATGGTTCAACCTGCCATTTCCCACCCTAATATGTCTTTGGCGCGATCGAAGCCAGTAGTGCTGTCTGACAGGTGAGCCAATAATGTCTGGGAAAAACCGAAGGAGTAAAGGCGGCCACGTTCTGTCTGCTTCATCAGAAAACAGCCAGTCAGATGAGATTATGGAGCAATTTACACAGATGGCAGATCCCATCATTCCCCTGCCTTGTTAAGTAAAGGCGGGTCTGACAGGTTGCGAAGGGGTGGGATGGGGGGCGATTGATTGGAACAGATCTCATCTTGGCACAGATTGTCAGTGACTAAGCAGTGGGAATTAGCCAACATTTTCAGAGGCAGCTGCGCTTCAAAGGGAAGGAGAATAATATGTGGGTAACTCGTGTGTTGTCGAGAGGATGAGCCTGTAAATGCATTTGCTAAAAGGAGAAAAAAACCACGGCAGGAAGGTCTCTGTCACTGCTAAATGCTTCCTCCACTCACAGGCTCACAAACGCTGCAGTCAAATCTGTGCAGAAACCTGAAGCGACTGAATGCATATAGATTTGCAGTCTTCCTCAGAGCAGTTGTATCTTGATATAACACCGATGTTTGCATAACAGCGCAGATCTGGTTGCAAGCACAACTCAGATATCCTGTGTTGACTGTGCTCCTGCGCCTCTTCGCCCCGTAACACGTAATTAATAATGCATATATAGGAGTCTGGGGAAAACTGCACACTCTATTAGATGGAGCTGACAACAGCTATTCATAGGTTTAATAATGATAAGTGGGTGGGACAGGTGAACATTTATGTTTGTCTCTCTTCTTTTATCTCTTCACGTAAAGCATCTGCAGGCCAAGGATGAAGAACCGAGTTCACCGACAGAAGATCAGGTCCCACTCCGCTCTTCAGCTGCAGGTCTAAACTCAGGATTTTCAGTCAGCATTGAGTCTCTGTTTTCTATTTCCAGTTTGACGTCTATAAACCTCACCGTGTTGGATCGATACGAAACTTTCCGCTGTGTGTAAGGTCACCCGAGGATATAAATACACATGGCTTCTCAAGATGCTGATAAAATAATCCTGCCCATTTTTCGGGTCTGTCAGAGTTTGGATTGCTCAATAAAATCCTTCACTCGACAAAACCATAAGCCAGATGGAAGAAACTCGAAGTGGACATAAAAAAGAATAAAAAGTCATTGATCCTTTTGATCAACGTCACCAATTCTTATACAATGTGCACATCTGAAAACATCTTTCCAAAGAAAACGTTTTTTCCCCAGGTGTAAAAGCATAAAAATGGATTTTCAGGTTAGCAGATGTGCAAATGTTCTGATTTTAATGATGTTTTTGTGTAAAGACTGCAAATGAAGCAAGCTGAAAGAAGCCAGGCTTTCTTTGTGTTGACTGGCTTGACTAAACCTAAAAACCTAGTCGGAGATAATGAGGATCACGACGATGGTTATCAGCTTTCTCTGTAAACTCGGGCTTTCTGCTTCAATCTCCGTGCTTCAGGCTGCATAAGAAGGAACCATTCAAAGCTCTTCTTCTTCACAAAACAGATCAATTGAGTGCCGACTACTCCAATCAGAGACATTACCAGGGGAATGGGTGATAGAGATCTATGCAGAATATTACAGTGTAACAGTAAAATGCAACACTGGTGCTGCAAAAAAAGGGTGAAAGAGAGTAATGCTGCAGATTAGTCGTGAATTCATGATCATTGCAAGCTCAACCAGTTAGATAAATATAAATTCTTGAGTTAATGAATTTATTTTTACTGCTAGGCGCTGCAGTTTATTTCTAGCTCTGAAACGTTTATCTGTATGCATGCAAACATTAAATGTCACTCAGTGTGTTCAGATATGACTCTTCCTAATAAAGAAGATTTAAAAAAAAAAACAAAAAAAAAACCAACCCAAACAATAAAAACTGTTGCTTTAGTTTGTCACCAGATCAAAGTAAAATTAGGTTTAACTTATAAATTTGGAAATCAGAGCTGTAGATCAGGTCAAAACATTAAAACAAAAATCATTTAAGTATTTTCTGCATCTCCAGCTGAATGACTGCGAAGCAGAACTCATTTAGGAGGAAACTCGGGACTCTGAACGTAGCCTGAACCTATATGTTACCATGACGATCTAACTCCTTTAGCGACTCAGACTTTAAGCTAACGCACTAATGCCCACCCCCGTAACCCGCTACCCATTTCTGCTAGTTACAACTAGTGCAACACCTGTGTCCTTGGTTAAACCGTCTATGGCCGTGATGCATTGTGGGTAAACTAGGTGAAAATCAACAGTGTGGAAATTAGAGTATCTGAGATGGCCACATGAGGCCAGCTCCAAAAGAAAGCCAAAATTACCCAACATCACAGCAGGAATAAACATGTTTACAGTCGGGTACAATAATGGTTTTGGTTTCTCTGAGTCGTTTTCTCGTTTGTGCAAATCTGTGGGTTCTGTGGGGGGGACTGGGATATTTAACTCCCCAGTCTGAACTGGACAAACGCTTAAAATTTACATCACCATGGACACAGCAAAGCATAGTCAGTGAACTGGACCTTTCAGCAGCGTTTGCGATGTTGGCGTCTTCTGGACCGTTTTTACTTAAATCAGATATCAAATAAAATAAGAAGGTTAATTATGCTGACAGGTCGTCCAAGAAGTCTGTGCTCAGTTTTCAGCGAGAGTAAGCTGCCGAGTCAGCGCTTCACCCTGTCATTCATGCAAAAGTCAAAAATGAAACTCTAGACTGTAAAATGGGAGCTTCCCAACCAACGAGACCAGCTTCTATATAAAGTCTATAATGCAGAATTCATATAAAAGAAATAAACAGCTTTAGGTCTGAGGTTACTCTTGGTACAGCCTCTCAGGCCACTTGGATGCATTTATAGTCTGATTTACTGATTAAAAAAAGGAACACCACACTAGGGCAGAGTGTTAAACCTTTAATGCTGTTTTCAGTGAGGGTTTCACAGGGCTGCATTCCTATTTTATTTAGGCCGCATTAGAATACCAATTTAATGATGGTATTTGAGAGCAAAATGCAAAAATATGTAAATGGAACCCGAATGAATTAACAAGCGACTGTGGGTGGCATCCGTAATAAGTGTAAACGTTAATATAGCAACAGACTCTTGAAGCTCGTGCACATTTTAACCATGTTGTTCATGATTTGAGGCAGCTGTGGCGGCTGGTGGTGTAAAAGCACTGAGTGCTCAGTGAGGGTAGACGAGGGCTGTATAAACAGTAATCCATTTAATTTACATTTTTAAAAACAGTGCAAAGGGAAGGGATTGTCACGTGGAAGCGCCGTGACCTCTGAAGAGGCAACAGGCTGTTGGTTGTTTGGTCACAACAGTCACTTTCCCACACCGTGCCTGTAATCAGCACAGATTAAAGGTTAAACCCTTTTTATTTATTTGCTTACGTGTTGCTGTCAAGGTTACTCGCAGTTCTGAAGTGAGAGAGGAATATCAAAGTTTTAACTTTTGCCGCTTGAAAGCCTTGAAGAGCAACTCTTGAAGGTATTTTTCTGAACTGAGCGGTTTCTGCGTCGAGAACAAAACGACTGGGTCAGTGAGGTGGCCTCTGTCTGTGCAGCTATCATCAAACCGCATCTTTATTGATATACACGTAGGTGTCAAAACTCGTCATGGAGGCTGCAAATGAGGTCGTAAAATGACGTCTTTATGGAGGGAAAGGGTTAACATTTGGCAGCACGGTGGCTCAGTGGTGCAGGCCCTTCACGTCCTTCATGTTCTCGCCTCTCCTCAAGACTGTACTCGAACCTTTAAACAACCCTTTGAACTACTCCATACCCAGCTGGACTCCTTTTACCCAAGTAAGTCAGCTAAGATGCTGCAAGTGTGGCATGAAGGAGATTTGGGAGTTGTTTGGGGGAGGTGTTGAAATGCCTAGTAATGTCTACACTAAAGAAGCTCCACTGATGTGCTCTTGTAAATAAAAAAAAAGGGGGAATGAAAGGACACTTGACCTGCACAACAGCACACAGGCCCTTTATTACTTCCTCCAGGCAATGCTCACGTGTAGCATTGAATCAATCGTGTCAAGCCGGCATCCAGTCTGTTTGATAAGGTCACAATTAGCAGGAATCTAATCCAGTGCACTGCTTTAGCACATTAGTATTGGTCAGGAGGAGCAGGGCGCACAGAGACACTACGCTAACGAGAAAAAACAAAACTGCTCGATCAATCAATCTGGTGCGTGGCGTTCACTGCGTGAGCAGACGTTGATGAAAAACAGAAAGGGACGTTGACACACGAATCTACTTATCCTCCGAGTGTCAGACCTTAGCGTCCTGCAGCCCAGATACTTCATTAGTAAGTGCTGCACACGCACAAACACACATCTCAACCCAGGTGTTTGTACTTATTTGTATTCTGCCTAAAAAACAAACAAACAAAACTTTCTAGCTGAATGTCAGGAGCTCCATCACTGACAACAAGAAGGGAAAAAGTGCAAAAAAAAAGGGCTATAAAGAAATGGATGAGAAGAAGCCTGATTGGAAACAGCGTGGTGGCATAAAATTAACAGCTCTTCCCCGAGGACGCGCGGTGCTGGACATGTCACAGGTGAACGCGCTGAACGGCTTTGAGCCCACTCTGCGATAATTAGAAGCAAAGTTGAACCGGAGGCTGAGGAAGAACAAGGGCAGCGCTGCTCAGTCTTCCTTCCTCCTACATCCCTCTGTGCTCTGATGAAATGGGTTGTAAAAATGCTGCAGGCTTGCTTTCTTCATTTTTCTCTCTTCCCCCCCCCCTCTCTCCGTAGAGGCTTACGATTTCCACCAGCCATGGCTTTAAATATTTTTGTGTGACAATGAAAATTAAATCATCTCTTGCGTTTCACCCCCCTCCACCTCACTTCCTCTTCCTTTGATGGCGCCTTATTTTCCAAATCCGGCAGCAGATATTCTCATTTCATGCGCTCGTCCAGTGGGGTTCGTAAAACACAAGAGGGATTTGAATATCACAAAAGGGGCTCAGCGAGCAAATGAAGAAGTTGTTTACAAGTATTGATCCAGAAAGAGCTGGATGAGAGCAGTGCCATTATAAGTCATTATCACGGCGGGGTTTTATTAGCCCCTTGCTGTTTCTCCTGTCAGGAGGAGGAGAAAAATGAAGCCCCGCTAAAGGAGAAGCAAGGAAACTGACACCTGCTGTCACGTGTTTACAACCACAGGCTCCGTCGTCTGTCAGAAGCGCACAGGATTAACTAAGTACGCCCCGGTTTTTACGCCTCCGGAGTAAATTTGTACATGTAGCATTTAATATAATTTTAAAAAAAGTAGTGCGACAAGTAAAGGACAGATTATTTCTGAGATCAGCATGTGGAAAAGTCACATTAGCACATGTTAGCATGTTAGGGATATTAGCATAATTACAGGTGAACAGAAAAAGTTAATGGAAAAGGAGGCAAAGCTCCAAGAAAAATCTCAATATTTCCATGTTGTAAATGTAGTGGGACAAACCTATTCATTGAGATTAAAGTGACAAAGGGGAAAATTGTATATAAACAGATTTTAAAGACAGAGGTACCAGCGAATGTAAACAATGTAGACCTATTTTATTTTATTGAGGAGCTGCAACAGAGTGAAGCCAGGCTGCTTCTGATGAACAAGAATCTGTGTTTATATTTCGGAAAAGTCCCAAAACAAAAATATCCATTAGAGCCCGACTGATTTATTAGTGAGCCAATATTATCAACCGATATTAGCTAACTATGTTTATCAAAGAAGAAACCCAAGAAACACCCTTCAGACATGTTATGGGTGTTGATGTTGCAAAGTTTGGCCACCAGAGGGCACCTTTCCGCTCCAAGCCTGAGTTAATTAATAAAAATCGTGCGATAATAATCTAAGGTATGTGTGTACGACTCCTAGACACAATCTGGATGAAACTTTCTTTGTTAACTGCCTCGGTTTTAGGATGAACAATATCTATAACTATAACTGGATACTTACTAATTATATCAGCAAATATCATTATTCTTAAAAGTGCCATATCAATCAGACTCTACTATTCATGAATAATAAGGTGATTATGAGCTAAAGTACTATTTTCTTGACACTGTGTCTGATTTACTTACTTAATAAAATAAAAACTGTTTATTTTAAGCTCTTTTTTGTCAAATCCTGATTTTTCTTTTACTAAATGTATACATTTCACCTTAAATGGCCTTAAACACGTCGTTATGCGTCATCTCTCAGGGTTAGTGCTCACTTGCATTTTAATTAAATAATATCTCAGCAGCTGTCAGTCACACCTCCCGTCGTCAAAATGAGCTTGGTCGATATAACATGACCGGCAGGCTTTCCGCGTCGCGTGATGTTCAAAGCCAATTTTATCACGTTGAGTGAGCTGACACCTTCCCCCGGCAGTGACGCCGGAAAATATGAAGACAGTGAGGAGGGAAGAGCCTGAGAGGAGGTGGGAAGGGAGTACTGGGGACGGGCCAGCCGAGCGGTAGTAGAGTGGGTTTCTCTTCTAGAACAGCCTCCAATTACATCCAGGGTGTGAAACCGTCCATAACACCCCGATTAGCCTGTCTGTCATCCTGCTCCGGCAGCAAAGGCAGAGCCGGCTCCGGTTGCTGCTGCGTGCTCCACTTTGCAAGAACACATTTCCTGTCGCACAAAGTGCACGCCAGGGGCCATAAATCCTCGGCCTCAATCAGAGCCTGCTTCTAACAATACAGCAAAGAGCCCAGTATGACCATTAGTACACTCTGCCTCCCAGTCTCCCATAACAAATCCATCCCTGACACCTATGCCCATCCTTTCAGTGGGCTCCTCTCCATTAGCTGCTCAAATGGCACGTATCAGAGAGTGACTGAGCAGGCAGGTCCGGGCGATAGGCGCTACCGGCTGCTTGTGGTAGCAGATGCCAAGGTGCAGAGTGAAAGCAAATGACTTATGCACCCTCCCCCCTTTAAGCTAAAAACAGAGATGCAGGGTGTCAGGGAGAGTTCAAAGGGAATCTCAGCGGCATAGCCAAAGAAAGGACGAGAAGAGATGAAGAGAAGCTGGAACTGACACGTTCAAGGAGGTTCAGGTTTAAACAGGTCTAGTTGAGCGCTACCAACGCGTCACCAATTAACTTTAGAAAGGAAGCCACCGTTTGGTGTCGAGTGATTCACAGACACCGGCTGACACCCTCTTGATAAATGTGTAGGAGTAAAGGGAGACATAAAAAGAGTGACGATTCAAACACAACTGCAGCTCGATCTCCAACATAAGCAGCAGGAGGAGGAGACAGCGGCAGGCCGGCTCGGAAAGCTATCAAGCTGTCTAATTAAAGTCTGCGAGGGCGTGCGTGAGGACAGGGTAGCGGTGCCTGACCGATGTCCTTCCAAGAGCAAATTCCTGACCACGTCCCCCTGTTCCCCGAGCGCTGGAGTGTGAGGGTGGGCTGTGAGTGCCCGGCATAACAATCAAAGTCAAATTCAAACGCGGGCCCCGCAGCGATGGCCTGCGGCAACAAATGAATGCTTAAACGTCTCACGTCAGCTCTGCAAACACGCCGACAATGAGCGCGAGCGCTGCATTCAACAGCATCTCTCTTCTCTCTTCAGAGCTCATCACAGAGCCGCTTGTGTCTGGAACTGAATATCACCACGCAACAGATGGAAATTGAATTCCTTTAATCAGGGTGAGTAACGGCCAGTAAAAAAAAGAAAAAGGCGATGATGCCGATGGGGGGAGAAAAAAAGAAGAAAGTCTTTGAGCATGTGCCCTGCTGGGAGACACGCAACCCTCACATGGCCTGGAGGGCAGAGAGCTGAAGAGGTCTTTTTGTTTTTTCTCCAGTTAGAAGGGCCACGAGGTGACACCCTAATAAGAAATGTGTCTGTTTCCACAGCCCTCACTATCTAACCCTAGAATGAAACTGCGACATATAGCTGCACGGCTCGGTTCTGATTGATCTAAAAACCTTTAAAACAGGCACAGAAGCTGTTGAAAAGCCGAGCCTCTCCACGATGAAAACTCCATATTTATGAATATTCTCCCCGAGGAAAATACGTTTAGCGTGGCTTCAATTTATAAAAGCAAGGTAGCAAGGACAGGCACAAATAATGATGCACTCAGCTATGTAATGAACATGCTTTCAGGCAGAAAAGACGGGAGAAGAATTTAGTGTTCCTGAAAGTGAAAGGCACCGCTATCCATTCATCGAGACATTTCCAACAAAATAAGGAGGCACTCACAGCTTTGACAAATAAAAATTATTCAGCTGTGTCACGATTTACACTTACATCTTTGTCACCATCAGTCATTTCTCTCTGGTTTAAGGTGATTTAAAAAAAACCTCCAAAGAAACATGTCGTTTGGCTTTGGCTTTCAACCACCTCATTACATTTTGTCAACTTCAGGAGAAGATCCAGTCCCTGCTGAATCAAATCTGGGCGCTTGTCTCCTGTTAGGGAAACATTACTCCTGATTTTCGGTCTCAAACCTGAGAACAAAGCAGAGTGATATTCTTCAAGGTCAGGCGTGAACTGAGAGGAAATTAATGACAACTCTGACGGGGCGAGAGAAGCCTTGGATGCTTCTCTGTTTGGCTCTTTATTACAGAAACTTTATTTCCCATCCATCCCTGTACATCCCGTCTGCGTTACCGCTGACCCGCTCGGCAGCCGAGCCGGTGAGAAGCCGGAGAGAGGAATCCTGCCAGAATTATGGATCGGGGCCCACAGCGGGGCATGTTTGTTATGCAGGAAGCTCCTCTAAGTGAAACCTTGGGATGAAGATTAGCTTGGAAACAAATCACAGCTTGTCCGCCCTGCGGGTGGTGTCTAATGGGAGAAATGATTCAACCTGGATGCTGCGTAATTCGAGCCCACGCTGCGAGGAGCACGTTTCCGTTACTCAATCCCACAAAAATTTCACAGTGAACAAGTAATAGCGTGACACGGCATGATCACATAGATCTTCATCTTTTCAAACCCCCCCCCCCATTTTCAGTTACATTTAGACCCCACCTTCTTTTTTCATTGTTGCACAGATGCATCTGTAACAGGCGTACCTGGTATTGTGACCGGCCCCCTGGTTATTTGTCAGCACATGAAGGCATCAGTCACAACTATTTGGCTATGCAGCACATAATTCAGAGCTCCGTTATACAGACGTCCACCGAGTCCAGTCATCCATCAGACTGCCTTTTGCCAAGTCAACAGATTCTCGTGGCGGTGGGCGGTCAGGGAAAACGCCTCTCAGGTTGTGTTTCAGCTTTAGCTGTGTGTGTGTGTGTTTGGGTTTTCGCTGGGTGTAAAGTATAGCTCTTTACGGCAGCAGTAAACTATGTCACAGACCAATATAGCCATCTATTCCTGCAGGACTCCTGATTGTTCCAACATGGGAAATCTCAGCTTTGTTCAATTAAGATTAAGCCTCCGCTAAGGAGGTCGTGGTTTTTGGTTTGCGTACATGCAAGTCATTCTGCCTGTATACACGATAGCTCCTAAACTTTTGAACAAATTGCATGAAATCTTTGTAGGGGTGTAGAGTGAGCTTATGTTCATAGTCCATTACAAGTTAGCTTAAATTCAACAAGGTATACAAGGTCAACTTAATGATTTATTGGTTAAAAATTGTCAACAAGCCTTATAGCTTAGACACTATGATTGAAGAAGTGTGGTGTGTGCTGTCCATATATGGAAAGTACCATATATCATGCCGCATTTGACCTCTGACCTCCCTTTAAGGTCAACAGATATATTTAAAGGTCAAATTGATTAAATAGTCCTATAGGAGCAAATAACAAAACCGTACACATTGCTTTAGTTTTTAACTACACTAAAAACATCTTGAAGCACAAAGAAAACAAAATGAATATATAAAATAGAACATTATTACCTTATAAGTAAATACTGCACAGGGAGAATCCGCTGCCTTGGCGGATGTTAGGACCCTCTGAGTGCTTCTTGTTTATAACCTGGCCAGAACGCCTTCCAACATCAACTCATCTGATAATATCTAACTATTAATCAGCTGCCCTAAAGGTGGACCTATTACGCCTGCCTTTTTATTTCCAGACACATAAATACTGCTGCAGTGCTAAACATGTTTAAACACCGAGGTCAGTATATGTGAAAGTAATCCCAGTAAGCCAAAAGCTCAGGCTTAAGACAGTTTTTATCCTACTCTTTGATCTATGTGATGTCAAGGAGAAGAGATATCCCTATTATGGTTATCACAGCTCTGGCTGTGAGCACAGAAGCTCCACCCACCAGCAAACCTGTTTATGAAGGGCAGCCAATCAGAGGAAAGTTTTCTCAAAGAGGATCTATAGTTTGTTTCAGACACCAGAAGAGTCTCTTCCACTTACTAGAGCACCTACTCCACTTGGTTTCGTTCTTTTTCCATTACAATTGAGTACCACCAAATGTGCATGACGCCACATTTTCTACTCAGCTCGCTTGGAACTCCGGCCGTTACCAGGTACTATCACCTAATGGAAAACCCTAAACACTAAGTCGAGTCGAGCCGACTACATACTAATGGAAAGGGGCTTTAAGAGGCTCCAACACGATTCAATATCAGGTAAATAAGGATTATTTTGAACTGTGAATCATGCAAAGCTACTCTTGTAGAGTCCAGGGTATAAACATAAAATGAAGTGAGTATAATAGGTCCACTTTGATATCCAGGATTTGAGGCTGTCAACATCTAATTAGATTTTTATTAATCCAAGCAGATTGTTGTGGTCTGCAGCAGATGTCATATAATCTCATTAATAAAGTGAATTCCAAAAAAGTCCCCTAACACACACACACACACACACACACACACACACACACACACACACACGTTTCCAAAGACAAATGATATGAATATGAAACTACAATATTTTTTTTATTTTACACCTTCAGCCTGCCAAGCTAAGGTAGTGCTGATAAAGCTACTTTCAGCTGCTGTTAGTCACCGGGAGTCACCTCCGGGTGATTTGTGTCTCTCCTGGGACTGAACCAGGCATCTCACTCATTAGACAAATGCGTAAACCTCTACACTATAGAACCACTTAGGTTAGGCTGGTTATGACCAGAAAAAAAAACAACAAAGAAAAATACTGACAGCTTTGACTATCAACAAGGCTGAAATAACATCCTTCCCAGGGTAACAGCTGCATGACGTTCTGTGTTTTTATTCTAAGGTCAGCCTGGGCTGACAAATGGTAAAGGCCCTGCTTCTTACATAGCACGTTTCTACTCTAAAACAACATCACTCATTTACCCACTCACACACCGGAAGAGCCAGAGATCGAACCACCAGCCGTCGGATAAATAGATCACCTCCTCTAGTCCGTAACACAAAAGAGACGTGACCACAGAGCACATGCCATAAAACACGTGACCGGGATATACACACAATGATCAGTATATTACTCAGTTTCACAAAGCAAAGGCGACGCACTCAAATGATGGTTCTCTGCCCAGAAATCGAAGCAGAAAATATTCAGGTGGCTTCATAAGTCGATCCACTCATTGGTAAATCTGCTGCTCACAAGTGGAATTGGAGCTGACTTCAAAAAACCCACAGATGTTCGAACTGCTGTCACGCAAGTGTTAAAAAAAGAAGAAGAAAAAAAACACCTCTCATTTGAGAAGGTGAAATGGAATTTTTGCCTGAAAATACGTTTTCAATTTTTAATTTACAACCCTTAAGTGAGGATTTGCTGGTAACCCACAGCACTGGGATGTTACATGGGCCGTATTTTACCTTCTGAACAACTGACTGATGAAGGTTGCAGTTGTGGGACAGGGTCCCTTGTCGTGGGCTAGACTTTCTAAAAACCAGCTCAGAGGAGGTGTGGGAGTCTTGCTCCCTCTCAGACCACTTAAACTTAAAAATAGTGAAAAGTTATTACAGGTTTCTTTGTGTAAGGATGCCAAAGAGATTTTTCCTTCACCAGTTTAAACAGTAAGCTGTGCCTGAGCCAGCCCATGCGCCATCAGGACCCCCAAACCGCCTCGCCTGGATTGAATTCATTCCTGCTATCACCTCTGCCACAGAATTACACCTGTGTTTTTCCCTGCTGCCACATGTCAAAAGGTCCCCCGGCTGCCATCCCTTCAAATAGATGTGGTGTGAACCCCTGAGGTACGCTGGCTGCACTCTCACAGTGTCTGCACAGCTTTAAAAAAAAAAATCCCCAAAGTGGAAGCACCAGAGAGATAATCCTCCAATGTCCCAGATCTTTACTGGGACTGAGCCCCTGGTGGGAGCCAGCGAGGGAAATTGAAGGCAGCGGCGGCCACGTTTCAATCACAGGAAAGAGTTTGGTGATGGGGGCATGAGAGGATTTGCAGCAGTGCGGTGTCCCCCATGAATACAAAATATTACTAAGAAGTACTTTAAGCAAAGAGCTGCTTTCTGCCCTGTGAACACTGGGATATATTCTTCACTCACTGCCCTGGCCTTACAGTCTGCGTCCAGCACCATCACGACCCAGGCACAGTTTACAGTCACATCTTTCTAAATTAGCTGATGATTCCTCTGACAGAGAGCTGGGGGATTTACACATATAAGTCATTTCCCAGGGAGAAGAAATCTCTGATTATCTGTGTGTGATTTTTTTTTAAAGTGAGGAATCTTGGATTTCTACCCGGACTTCTGAAAACTCTGAAGATCAATTTTCATCACTTGCATCAACTCTAACAATGGAAAGGCCAAATCATCAGCACAGAGAATACCTGTCAGGTTAACCTCCAATGAAAACAATACTGTGTAAACACCATTATGCATCAAGTCAGGGACAAAAAGCGCCCCAGTCTTCTGTCTCACACTGCACTGCATAAAATGAGATGAGAGGTTGACTCAATTTGCATGCACTGCTTTTACTGCACATACTCAGAGTCGTTCGATATTTTTGCCTCACAGTCATGCAAAGTTCAGCAGGACAGCTCCCAGATACGAAAACACGTCCTGACTGTGAACCTTTGTCTGGACCATGTGAAGCATATGTGCTGGAAGCTCTGATTGACCCAAATGCAAAACAATGGTGATGCCCACATCTATACAGGGACCTCACTCTCACACACAAGCCTGCAGTGGTCCCTGACAGGACGGGATCAGAGGCTCGGAGGGCCCCGTAAACTTACCGAGCTTTCCCCGGGACTCCTCCAGCTTCTGGATCTGGTTCTCCAGGAAGAACATGGCCACTGCGAACGCCAGCAGCGCCAGAAGCTGCAACTTGGGCGGCATCATGACTCTGAGCAGCCCCATCAAATCATCCAGAGAGAGATGATGGTCAGTCCATGCTCAGAGGAAGAGGAGGAGACACCGAAAACACACACACAGCAGCGACGATGGTGGTTACAAAGCGGCTGAGAGTGTGTGCATGGCCCTCTCTCTCTCTCTCTCTCCCTCCGTGTGTGGATATCTCCCAGCGTTCAGATCCTGTGGTTACCTCAAACGCGACGTGTTCAAACTCGGCTTGGTTATTTCATTCTGTTAAATCTCGACAGAGCGGGAGGAGGGGTCGTGGAGCCTTAGAGATTTCTCCAGAGTACGTATTTGTCCCTCCGGGATTTGTTCGCGATGGTACCAGCCGCTGTCGCCTGCGTCCCCCACACAGAGCTGTCCCGTCCCATCCAGTGTGTTCACAGCCGCACCACGGACACACTGTTACTACCACTCAGGCCATTGGGTGTATTAACAGTCCACCACACAGCAGAGATCTCCCATTCGTCGACTCTCTCTGCCTTTTCCTCTCGGATTGGACCGTTTTCCGTTGTGGGACCCGGAATTGGACACCAGGGGTCGCACTTCCATTAGCAACCATGAAATGACCGAGGCGAGGAAGAATTTTTTTAGGCTGGCTTGGTTTATGCCAAAATACAAAAAAGCATAAAATTAAAAAGAAATATTATTTTTACTTCAAATATTTACACAATATGCTTACTAAGTTTTTTGTAGGTATTTTATCATTAAAGGTTAAAAATGATACATAAAAGTCAGAAATGATTATCACTAACGTTTGTCGGACAGGCGCGACCACGGACCGACCTTCAGTGGAATAAAGAGGCCCTAATAGTAGTTTTCGCTAACAAAGCAGGCTCCAAAATGTCGGGAGAGGTGTATCTCCTGTGGCTCCTGTCGCTGTTACAGACGGTGAGTTTATTAACTGTGAGAAATGGCAGCGCTGGCCGCTGTCACAGCTGCTTACAGTGAGTGTGAGCGGCTGCGGGGCTGTTTGCTGGCGATCTTTAGGTTCAGCTTTTAATGAGCCACATCCTGCTGCACCCGGAGCTTCAAACTGACGTGGCTTATCCTGAAAACAGCACCGAGTCCTGGGGGAAGTGATACCTTTATAATGTGCTTGTTAGATTTTTGCTACTTATTATGTAGTTACTTTTTCGAGTCTTGTGTATTTTAAGGAGAAAGTCGATGACAAAGAGAAGACTTCCGGTGTACTAAATTTACTGTACCTGAGCGCTTCTCAGTGCCGGTGCCGTGCTGAAAAGTGATTGGTAGTATTTAAACTGTTGTAAATGATTTATTTTCTATCAAACATACATCTTATAAATGATATCCAGTCGTTTTGAGCTACAAGGAATATTTCTGTCACAAGGTAGAATCTGCAAGTTTTTATGTGCCCTTTATTTATTTAGGTAAAAAAAAAGCTTCATTGACATTTGCTGTCTTTTTCTTTGTAGAGAGTGAGATGTAGCCAAGATGGCAGCACAAATAGCAAGAAATATAACATCATATTTCTATAACGATATTAGAAATGACTGAATTGGTTATAATGTAGATCATAGAGTGGGTACAATAAAGCCGGGTCATAAAGATGCTTGTGGAACAGTTCATTTTATATATAACTTCCTTCATAAACCCTGTTGACTACAGTCTATTGAATAATATAAGCAAAAGCCTTTGACATAAAAACACACACAGAATCATTGGAAATCACAATTGTTTGCACTACAACAGTTTAAAATCTTGTAGTTTATTTAGAAGATAACCTTAAATGCTAAAGTTAGAGGGAGACAATCATCAGAATGAGATCTTCCTCGACCCAAATATGAAAGTGGTTGTGGGGTGGTCGAATGTAAGAGGACACTGATGCGAAAGCGAATCACGTTTTCCTGCCGGGGGCGTCTTCAAGGAAAGCTGACAAAGTTGATTAACAAACAGCAGCCCGGTGGTCTGTTATTCACAGGCTGATTTAGGCAATCTAACCCTGAAATCTTCCACGCAAAAGACTTTTGCTACGTCAGGTTATTGTTATGTGTTTTAAACTGGTGTGTTAGGTTCTTTGGAAATCTCGTTCAAAGGCATCTGGCGTATAAAATGCGTGATTTTATGTTTGTTTCTGTTAGAGTAAATATGCATCATTTACAGTTTCAAATTATTCTTATTTTATCTTATACTGGGGGCTTGGTGGAAACCCCAGTTCATCCTTTGATGATAAAAGCCCGTCCTTTAAGCTAGCTTTCTTCTGATTGGCTGCCCCTCATAAACAAAATGTTTAATCAGCTGGTAGGTGAGCTGCTGTGCTCATAGCCAGAGCTGCTTGCCTGAGATGACCATGTTAGGGCATCCTCGCTTTATGACAGCATACCGAGCCAATAATGGAGAAAAAACCAAACAAACTGAGTGTTTGGAGCTGTGTGAAGCCTGAGCTTGAAAGTACCACACACACTGTCAGGTTAGGTTGTACTCTCTGTCACGTTAAGGAGACACACAGAAATATAGCATGGGGCAAAAATCATGTGACATAATTTTGCACTACGTAGGAGCTGACAGCGGGGTATAAGAGTTTCTAGCAGAGTTTCCATTCCATTTCAGGATTCAGTTGAATATTTTATTACTCGTTTTAAGAGTCTCAATGGTCTGACGCCCACTTAACTGAGCTTTTGAGACCCTACACTTCTATCAGAGCACTGAAGTCTACAAACCATCTGCTCTTGGATATTTCTAGATCCAGGCTTAAAAGCAGAGGCGATAGAACCTTTTCACTGTTGGTTCCTAATCTTTCTAACAACTTACCTTTTCACCTTTTCACAAAAGAGCTGCCTGCTCTTCCTATCATTTTCAAACACTTTTAAAAACCCATTTGTTCTTGCTTTGTACCCTGGCTTTTATTCTGCAAACAGTCTTGTGTACTTGTTTTATTAGATTTTTAGTGTGTACACATTGTACACACATTGTAGTGACTGTTAAGTATAGTGTATATTTTGTATAACCTGTACAGCACTGTAGCGTGTAGCATGTTAATGTGTTTCACTATACAAGTATTACACAGATAACTCAATGTTCCCTGAGTGACAGTAGTATTAATACCCTTTGAGGTACTCATTTAGATTGTACTTTGGATAAAAGCTACAAATTATAATTGGTGAAGTATATACTTTGGTTTTACTCAATAATATAATTCAGCTTTTAATAATATATTTTCCAGTTAGTGATATCTAAATTTGTTTTGAGATGGCATAACTGTCCTAGTACTCTAAAATCTTATATGACAAAGTACTTAATTGTTGCTAATTTTAACGTTTTAGTTGTGCTGTTGGAACCTAACACTTCTGTCCTTTATGAAAACGTTTGTTTCTTCCTCGCTTTATCTTTGTCCTTTTACCTCCCTTCAGCTGTCAGCATACGGTGCCGATCTTTCGTCTGAGGCTTGCAGGGAGCTGGGTTTCTCCAGCAACCTGCTGTGCAGTTCCTGTGACCTGCTCGGGGAGTTCAGCCTCGCCAAGCTCCAGCCTAATTGTCGGCAGTGCTGCCAGCAGGAGGCCCAGATGGACGGGCGCAAGGTAAAGAGAAAAACGGAGGGCTCACGGATCGGGTCGACAGAAAGCAACTGCCTGTCTAGATTAAGGCACAGCGTGGAGTGTGATACAAGGAGATTCAGAGTAGATGAAGTGTAACCACAACCAAGGTTAAAGAGCATATAGTGAAATTTAAAAATTCACGTTTCTTAACTGTGGGGCTCTTGAGCTATGAATGGATGCTTAGTTTTAAAGAAGACATTTTGTTCTGTTCCTCAGTTGTTTGCAGAAGGGTTTACAGGACCTCTGTCGAAATGTGTCACGTTTACTGACAGGGTCATGTCCCTCAACACTCGAACTGCTACTAAAAACAGCCGCGCTTTATCCAGCCTTCCGGTTGACACTGTTTGCAGCTGTGCCACACACAGCTTGTTAATAGCTGTCCGTCTCAATCTTTCTCAGATGTTCAAAGTCGAGGCTCCTTAACCTCAGCTCGGGGTCGGCGTGTCAGGTGTTACCCTGTCTGTAAGCAGTGAGGGCAAGTTACTGTATGCGCGCTGCCCCGGATATTACAGCTTGCTTGGGAGGACTCTCTGCTGTGCTCTGGCAGATAAACACTGACTTAAGTGATGGTGAAAAAACAATGTAATTTTTCCCTGATTAAGCAGGGCCCCCAGTGCGTGTGTGTGTGTGCGGTATCCTAGCAACAGCACCTTGGAAATGCGCAGCACACACCTCATTACACCTCTTGATGATAACTGTGTGTCAGACAGACACTTAGAGCAGAGATTACTCCTCTTCGGCGCTGGAGTGAAAATGTCACTTAGAAGAGCAGTTGCCCATCTCTCGCTGCACTCAGAGGTCTCCGATGGAAACGACAGCGTCACTAAGCACATTTTTATCCTCAGACGGCGACAATTATCTGCCTTAAGAATTCCTTTCAGCGTTTCAATTGCCATCAGCGCCGTATTGTTAAAGCTTTCGGCCAAATGGCTTACTGCACAGCCTGGTCGATTAGTAAGATTCACTGAGCACGGAGGGCATTTCGCTTACTCATCTTCGAATGTGCTCTTCTCTGCAGACCACCTGGGTGCAGCAGCACTTCAGCTCCTCTGGGTGTGAATGATGTATTACATCTCTGTAGAACAGCTAAACCTTTATGAGAGTGTCTCAGACCTCTGTGGTGCACAATTGATGATGGTAACACTGGAGGCCTTCGTTTCTTGACTTTAAAGTGGACTTGTGCTCGTTTCCAGCTCGATTTATTATTAAACTACACTTGACCACCTTTAGGAAATTCTCATTTCAAAATAATCCTCATATATATATACTGCTCAAAAAAGTAAAGGAACATTTTTTTAAATCCCAGTATAGCATCAAGTCAGTTAAGCTTCTGGGATATTGATCTGCTGTTAAGTTGCTGAGGGGGTTGTTAATCAGTTTCAGCTGCTTTGGTGTTAATGAAATTAAGAGACGGGCAGTTACTCTAGGAGGGCTGGACAGGATGGTTAAAGTCCTTACCCCAGCAGCAGGACAGCAGTCTGCTTTTTTGGGCAAAGAGGAACAGGATAAGCACTGCCAAAGCTCCAAAATGACCTCTAGAGTCAAACAACTAGAAACAGACTTCATGAGGCTGTGTAGTCAAATTGGGATTTGCCATAGAGTACCAGAACTAGCACTGGTGCCCGGTGCTTTTCACAGATGAGATCAGGTTCACCCTGAGCACATGTGAAAGACCTGAAAGGATCTGGAGAAGCCGTGGAGAAAATTTGGTGTTGGGTCAATGATGGTCTGGGGAGGTAAATCCATGGAGAGACGGGCAACAGCACCCTGACTGCCATTAGGTATCTGGATGAAATCCTTGTGCTCGTTGTCAGAACTTACGTTGGTGCAGTGGGTTCTGGATTACTCCTAATGCATGACAGTGCCTGACCTCATGTGGGGAAAGTATGCAGGCAGTTCCTGGAAGATGAAGGAACTGATACCACTGACCAGCCCCACACTCCCCTGATCTAAATCCGCCAAAACACCTCTTGGACGTTTTGTTTTGGTCTGACACCACTAAGTTGCTCCTCAGACTGCCCAGGAGCTCTTTGATGCCCTGGTCCAGATCTTGGAAGAGATTCCCCAGGACACCATCTATTGTCTCATTAGGAAGTTCCACATCATAGTTTCAGTTTGATTTTTGGGGTGTCTTTGAATCTAGCCCTCTGATTGCTGCATTTGATGGAAATGAAAACAAACACATTAGCCAGTCCATATCAGTATAGATATCCAGCAGTATTTGTTTTCTCATTCAGATCTGATGTTTTCAACTTTTAGCTTTAGTTTTTTTGAGAAGTGTATTTTACTGAGCCTCCCTGCAGCCCCTCAGATCATCATCGGTCTGAAACAAGCTATTTTAGCTGTTTTCTTCATTAAAAATACTTTACAATACATTGGCTGATTTTTGAACAAGATTCTTGTCGGCTGGTTACGTAGTGTTTGGGCCCCCACAAAAAAGCTTTTCTTTGCTGGACAAACGGCAAAATGTTCTGAGATCAGCGACTAACTGATTACTCAAAAAGAAGTGTTAGAATTATGATCAGGAATGGTCCTGATCACCGTGAAAAATATGGATTATACGTTGTCTGTATATTTCCTGTAAACTTCTAATTTAATCTGTTCAGATGAGATGATTTATATTGATCTATCAAAGCTGACCTCTAAGTCAGCTTATTTTGACAGGATAACCATTAGATTAAGACATGCCAGAGGTAAAGTTAAGCTTTTAAAGTCTGATTCTTTATTTATTTATCCATTTTTAGCTTTGAAATCACTGATGGAGGGGGTGAGTAGTTAATTAACAACACTTTGAAATGTTAAAGTGCTGCACTAGGTCTGGATAAAGCAATCCATCATTAGTTTCCCGCTCCCAACCGAGTCGTGACTTTCCACCGATCTTCTGATCTGCCATGTGTGGTAAAATGAAAAGCTTGGAAATTTAATTTAAGCTGTGCCGATGGTTTACAGACACACAGAGGAGGACGGGGAGAGAACAGGAGAGGATCTTAGCCTTGCATGTGTAATTTAATTTGCTGTGCAAACCGGCCAACCAGGCCATTTACCACTCTCCTCCTTGAAAACAACACGCAGAGCGTGGCCTTGAAATACTGCTGTGACACTCCAATTTCCTCTAACTTATTGTGTGTTGGTGCCGGAGGTTTGATTACAAGTGAGCCCTGCACAAACCGCCATCCATCAGCCCCACTCCATATGCACAGGCTCACAGCTTAATGACCCCCAAGGAGTCGCCCGGACACATTTATGAATCAGTCTGCCTGAATCAAATTACTCCTTCGGGCAGACAGTCCATCCCCAGCGGAGCTTCGGTCCTCTCAGACTGTGTGCAGGCGTTTATGTGTTGGGAGGGAATCTCTCGGACTGCCTCACGGTGTGTTTCTCTCTGTGCAGCTCTACGCTGGAGCCATCCTCGAGGTGTGTGGATGAAAACTGGGGAGGTTCCCTCAAGTCCAAGGTGAGTCCTCAGTTGGGGCATCATTACTTGTTTTGGAACAACAGCTTTAACTGAAACTGATCTTCCTCCTCTGTGTGAGTCTGTTTTAATCAGTGGGAGGGACAACAGCACTAAAAAGCCAGCAGGACTGTTTTCAAACAGCCTTTTGAAGCATTTGTTTATCCTTTGTCTCTCCCACATGGAGACGTGTGGTTAAACCCGGTGTCAGGTTGCAGCGGTGTAGACGCTTCATCTCATGTGCGGGCAGACGTCTGGAGCCCCTCTTGTGCCATATGTCTGTCGTTTGCTTGCTTCAGCTGTGTCCCTCCTGTGTTTACAACAATCTCTTCTGCTGTTAAAAATCTATTTCGGGGATGTTTCGCAGTGGTCACTCATTCCAAACCTCTGAGCTAAAATATAAAGAGTTAACTGACTCATTTGTCTCTTTTTCCATTTCTCATCAGCTTTTGTTAGGAGTGAGAAGCCGAAGATGTTCAAGGGTCTTCAGATCAAGGTAGCCACGATGAATCGTGTTGCTAATGTACCAGCATTGTTTGCCACAGAAATTATTCTCAGGAGATGTAAACCAGATTATGCTAATCAAATGAGCCTTTCTCATTCTTCTCCCCGCAGTACGTCAGAGGCTCAGATCCTGTACTAAAGCTTTTGGATGACAACGGGAACATTGCTGAAGAACTCAGCATCCTCAAGTGGAACACAGACAGCGTGGAGGAGTTCCTGAGCGAAAAGTTGGACCGAATATAGACACGAGTTTTATTAGTTTTTTTTGTTTTTGTTTTTTATAATTTGGAAGACTCAGTTTCCCCAAATTACAAATAATGATTTATTCACTGCTTGTAGTTGAATCTAGCTGTGCAGATAGTTTCTCTGTGAGGTCTGTGCCTCCACCTTCAGGTGAGAGGGATTTTGTTTGTGGTGCTCTGACACATTCGTACAAATAGCCATCCATAACTCGTCTGTGATCAGGCTGCTGCTGTAACAGGTGAACTCTTGCAGCTGTTAATCTGATTTCCCACGTTTTAGTCACCACAAATGAAATCTAGTTCATCTCCGTTTTATTAGCTCGTGGCAGAAAAACTCAGGAGACATGAAAAATTCATCAAAATCTCTCGCCGTGGTTGATTACTAGAGGCAAGTGACCAGATATGATTTGTATTTTGTGTGAACTGAGATGTCTTAGTTATTTACCAATTTGTACACAACTTGGCCTTGATAGATGGTTTCTGAATCTCTGATCTGTATGACTGTTTGTTTTTTGTTTTGTTTTTTTCTATCTGAAAATCACGAGTCATCTGGATTTCACCAAACTGCTCACGTGAGAGTGTTGAACAGGATGAGCTTCAGTTCAGTTTTACTCATTAAGTACTGATCACACATTTAGGTTTGAAACGACCTTGCACATAATGAACTGTATTGTCTGTATGTGGGACTCCCTGTTCCCGTCTGTTTGATATTCTTGTATCATTTTTAATATTTTTTTTTTCTGAATAATGCTCAACATTGCGACTGATCGCATTTGTCGTCGGAGTGAACAAATTCTAGGTCCTCTTCGAATGCAGATGTCTTTGCAGAGGCACACGTTAGTGAAGAGCTCACAGGAAACCAGTTTTGGGATGTGAGATCTGATGTAAATTTGTGTTTTTCTGCGCCATCTGCTTTGAAGAGAAACTGGATTTGTTTTTGGAAAGTCCAGGTGATGGTCTAAATATGCAACAATAAACAGAGTCACTGATGATTTTTCTCTCCATGCTGTGTCCTTTCCATTAGACATTTCCATGCTAAGTCATTTGTAGTCACCAAACATCTGACTGTACTGTGGGTACAGGTTTTAGATTCATAGGTATGACTTTACTGACATCTAGTGGTTATTTATGACATCACATCAGTCCTGTGATGCATTGCCATTTTTAAAAATTTATTTTATCTTTACAAATTTTGTTCTTATTGAATGGCCTTTTTTGTTATTATAAAACTGTAAAACTTTTTTTTCAGCTGCTAGTTTGGGTTTCAGTAGAGATGTTTCCATGTCAAAACCAAAAATAAAGATACAGTTACAGAGCCATTAAAGCTCTTGGTACTGGACTGGATCCAGCTGTCTGATGGTGCTGATGGTTTTGACAGCAGAACCAGTTGAAGATGGGGCACCAGCACAATGTAGGTGGATTTCAGGCAGCCTGAGTCCAGGTGCAGTAAGCTTCTAAGCGCTGTTAAAAGATATCTGCCTGGTTGCTTGTGTCAGCTTTAAACTTGCCTGACCTTATTACAGATCTCCTTTTACAACAATACATTTGTTTAGGAAACGGTGATACAGTGGCCTGATTTTACCAGGTCTACCTGTTCCTTGGACTTATCTGCAAAATATACAACATTAGTAAAAGTTTCTATACATACGTCATACTTTAAATACCTGCATGTATAGTCAGTAAATGGTTGGAGCGACCACAACCATTTGGTGCACGTATTTTAGGAATCACTGTTTTATTTTCAGACAGATAATGATTACACAAAACTCAAGTAAAAAAAGAAGCTTCAGTTACATGCAGCATCTGAGCATCACATAACCACTGTTATGTCCATGTAAAAATAATAATAATATATCCAAAAACTCTTTCCTTGCACCTGCAGCTGGACAGATGTGAGACACTGCTAACTTCTATTATCAGAAAATAAAAACGTACAATTGAATGCGTATATGAAGCAAATGAAAATAAATCCCCTTATAAGGCAAACTGAATGTGTAAAGCTGGAAACACATTTCTATAGTAAAGTCAGACTACACGTGTTTACGCTGTGGCTGAGGTTACACATACTGGTGCTCTTTCTTGCCTCCCTCTGAGCGGTGGTCCATCACTTCAGTTTTGTTGTTGGACTGAGGTTTGTACACAACCCCTGGGTAACTGCAAAAGAAACAAATGGCAGGAAAAAATCTGCTGTGAAAATGTTTCTCATGTCCAGATAAAACTGCAGCAGAAAGTAATTTTAAACCAATCTTTGCATTTTTAAAAGGTTTGCACTCTCATTAGTTTCTGGCATTGTACATCTATGAGGGGACTTACCGTGGTTTCTCATTTTTTATCATCTCTCTGAAAGCGAGAGACTTCAGGATGCCACCAATGAGCAGGACACCCCCACCGATCCAGCCAACGAACAGTGCTGGGCCAAATGTGTAACTGGTAAAAAGAAGAAGAAGCAGAAAACAAAAAACATTACGTTGCACACACACTATAGGAATTATTTGGAGAAATAATTACATGCAAGCAAAACAGCATCATACGTGGTTATTCCTACTCCGCCCATTCCCATGTTCATCCCCTCTCCCATCATTTCTTGTGTGTAGGTGGACGTCCTGAAACTTTCCACAATTTGATTGGCATACACAGAAGCTCCTGCAATGCCACACACACCTGAGAGAAGGAGAAAAACAGGAGCTCTCAGCACTCTCAGCTTGGTCAAATACTGCTATAATGACTGCAGTGGATGCTCATATTAAACATGAGGTGTTTTAACTAATGAGGTGCAAATAATTCCTGTGGGCCCAGGCTTTAGACTGATCCAAACTGCATTCTGGGAGCCCATATCAGTTTATTTGACCATTAGATCAAATATACAGTCTGTGCTGTAAATTCCAGATGTCAGATGCAGTTAGCTAGAGCTTTAAGAATACTTCCTGCAGTTAAAGTTATCTCCTGGATATGATGAATGTCAATACTTCTTTACAAATACTGCAGTTTCATGAAAGAAATTATCATAGAAACTGTACAAATTAAAGTAAATACAACAAAAGCACGAGATTGTAGGTTGTATAGATCACATTAGTGTGAAAGAACCTCAGTAAAATTAAAGCATCACAACATTTGTGCAGCACTGTCCTGTAAAAATGCAAAATAAATTACAGCATGGTTCCTTTAAATGTTACAGCAACTTGCTGGCAACAGTGCTGCATGTATTTTACTTACTCTTACAGTGTAGCTCAGTATGGTGTCAGTGGATGGTTTTATCTAAAATCAGCCAGGTCTGAGGAAAGTTTACAACCGACCCATTCAGAATCTGCTACATTTGGTGGTCCCGTAACTTTAACATAATCTAATGAAAGTGTACAAAATTTTAACTTCAGTTCACATATTACAGGCCCTCAAAGTATTTCAGGGTGGGTAGAACTTGGCTCTTTTTAGGTAGCATAAATTTTTTCAGTATTTTTGAGCCCTCATAACTTCATAAATACACCACATGAATATTTCATGGTTGAAAAAAAATCAATAACAAAAACCATTTAAACTCTATTGAAAACTGAAACCGAATGAAAAAATGTAATTTGGGTAAACTTCAAGGGTGGTTCGTACAAGTTATCTCATATGAAAGAGCTCCGTTTGACCTTTTTACCTGTTCAGGCCAGGCTCAGCTTCAAGTTGCAATTACTTCTATGTCAAAATTGTTTTCTGTAACAATGATTTTAAGCCATTTACAATGGATGTCCCTAATTGTATGACTTTCAGCACAGAGGCCCCGCCCACCTGCCTGTTTGTGAGGGGCATCCAATCGGGTTTTGCAATGTGCAAGATTAAAAAAAAAGATGATTTTGAACCATTGGTCATACAAAGATACTCTGGGGGTGTCCAATAATGGAAACCCCCCCCCCCCCCCCCCCCTAAAAAAAGAAACAAAAACTATTCAGTTTAGTTTGTACTAGAAAGTTGAGAAAAAGCTTCATTTGAACTTCACAGAGGTAAATAATGACCTGCGATGACGAACATGATGCCAGCAGTGAGGCTCATCTTAGCCTTTGCGCTGTCTGCCATCTTGTTCATTGTGAGGCAGCTCAGGGAAAAGACTGATATCAGCATCCCGAGCACGCTCAGCACCACACCCACTATCATCAGAGCTCGCACCGCCTGGAAGGTACCTGGTGGACAGAAAACACGGAGACCTTAGCGCGTTACATTGACTCCAGTCAACCTAAGACCACTGATGAGTTCAGTTCAAGTATTATTACGTCAAAAACTGTAGATGGCTTCACAAAAAACACTCAAGGCTTCTATCTGACAGGTAGGCTTTTATACTCAAATGACTAATTCTTCAAATACAATGTGTCTAAAGATTTGAAGTGTGTTCTCTTGCAGTAGATGTGCTGTTGGGAGGTGCCTTTGCTTGTTGTTTGTTCTGCTTTCTGATAACCGAGTCTCGGCCTGGCCTTTATGATAGAAGTGCTAATGCAAACACTAATAGGTGCAGGCCAAACCCTCACAAAAACGAAGGGTTTGATCTCTTTCGGTGACACTTTTTTTGTTTTGTCTTAACTTCCTCTTTACTTAGTTTGAAACGTATCTACATCCTACACGACAGTCCAAGACTTCTACAGACACTTTTTAAAAGTCAGGTTCATGGCTGATGAACATGGTGAGGTTTTCACCCTATTATTACCAGTGAGGCATTTCACTTCTCAGCACTTTTCCTTTTTTATTTTTCATTTTTGTCCTCACTTCAGTTTTAGTTGGTTTCCAGTTTGGATTTGCTTTTTAAAATGATCATTATTTGTTTGTTTATCTGTATGTGTATTTTTTTTATTTTAATACTCAGGGTCTTTGTTAAAAGAAAATTTCAAATAAATGTAAAAATAAGTTTTTACAGACATGATAATATACCTGTAGATATGTGAGGCAGGTTTATCAAGTTTTTATGTTGACCAAAATGAGTTTCCGAAGTGCAAAACATATTTATTTCCCTACAAGTTCTTCAACCTAATAATTATATTTTACTTTGTAAAGAGTTCAGGGAGGTTTCTAAGTGAGGATGTTAACCAGCCAATGTTGTTCACTTAATTATTTTACAGTTTTTTTTGTTTGTTTTTGGTTTTCTTTTTACAAATTTGTTGAATGAAACAACCTCCTCCTGGGACATTTGAGAGGAAGCATATGTTGGATCTCGACATACGGCCTCGTCCTGAACGTCTACTGAGCACTCAAGACATTTTAAAATAACCAAATTACAGAATTGCTTCTATGATCAGCCCAAATGTAACATCTCCTTTTAGAGCAGAGACGGAAGAGTGTTCATTTCCTTGTTAAGAAAAACTCCTGCGGCTGTGGCCTGGTCAGTGAGGGAAAAATAATTCCCAGCCTGAATATGTTCAGTGTTTAAGACAACAATGATTTAGACTAATTTGAAAGCAAACAGTCAGTCACCGGATAGGATGTGAAAATTAAGGCTTGAGAGAGCCTCGCCATACCTGAGTAACCCAGAAGGCCGTAGAGCGGGCGGCACTCTGTGAGTCCGGCGGAGGTCGTCTCACAGTCTTGCCACAGACCCTTGTAGGTATAAACGGAGGTCACGACCTGCTCCTGCCTGTCCTTCACGCTCCAGTTGTTCATGGCTGTGGCTGCAATGAGGGCAGCTGCACCGATGAGACCCAAGATGAATCCACCATTTTGCAGAACTGAAGGCGCCATCGTTGTGTGGTGGTTCGGAAGCTGGAAAATATACACCTCGGAGATGCAGTGCGTGTGTGTAGATTAATAGATACTACTTAAAGTATAGCTGGACGTATAACTGAGTGTAGATTAAGGTGTCACAGGTGTGCCGCGTGATGCAGAGAATCAAAAAGTGCAAAGAGGTGCTTTGTAGTCATGGTGGTAGTGTGGTGGGTGGAGGAGACTGGGTGTTACCCCTGGGTGATACGGCAGCATGGGTTGGGCTACCAAGTGGTGTGAACGCAGTGGCGATAGGAACACCTGACACCTCTATGAGTGTTTTAATGTAAATATGAGAAAGAACGTTACTATTCCTGCGAATTACCAACTGTTTGTCAGTCTAGAGTCGTTAGTAACACCCTCACACTAGAAAAAAGTCCGGAAAAACAAGGTACAGATACACACAGGTGAGCGGGAACCGATCAGGGTGGCCAAAGCTCACCATCAGCTACACAGGAGGACTTAAGAAGTTTAAGAAGATTGCAGGCTCTCCTCTCTCTTGAGCTGCAGTGTCCCTGCTAAAAGTACAGTGAGGAATATTTGATGCATTTCTACTGTGTAATGCTGAACAAACGCACATTTAGACAATAAAGGACACCTTGTTTTTTTCCATTTACACTTCCAAATACAAGAGATTTGCTTGCTGAGCTTTTGTACATGAAGACCAGAGCTCACTGTGAGTTCTCTTTCTTGTATATTGTAGACGTGAAACAAGCTGGTACCTCATACAGTTTCCGTGATTCTGCTTATCACTTGGTCAACAAACGGGAGAGGAGATAAGTTCCTATTATTCGCTTATCATCATCACCCTGGCTCACTTTTGCTTAAACACACACACACTTACACACACAGAGTCATGCAGTAGTCAAACATGACTGGACTGGAAAATGTAATTTTGTAATGTTTGCAATGTTTGTCAGTTGCTGTGAAGTGTCTGTGGTGTTTTAGTATCTGTTTGTCTTTAGTGTAAGTCTGTAAAACAGCTTTTCGGGAGATGGGTGGTTAGAGCTTAACACAATCGCAACAGTGAAGTAATTATTACAGCTCATGTGTGATGTAAAATATGATTAACAGGGTTGTGAATCACCCCCAGTGACTACAACTACCAGCTTCTGCTTAATATTATTCATCAAACAGAAACTGACCAACTGCTTTACCTGGTTTAACACAGTCTTAATGCAGTTCTAAAAATACATATATAGACAGTCCCTCTGAAAACATTTATTATTGCCAATTCAGAGTACAAATCAATCAATCAAACAAAAACAGTCCCACTTAATGATGCAGATATTCTGTGGAATAACTGTCCAAGTGTGAGAACTAATGAAAAATACAAAACCTGACTGTTTTGGAAAGGGGGGAAGGGACAAGTCTATAACTTCAGCATGTTGGTCCTATGTTATGCATGTCCACTGTATTTAAACTGAAATGATTTTTCTTACAAAAGAGTAACAAATTAGCATCATCACCACCCTCCCCCTTCTCTAAATACTTTTTTTTACTCTATTTACATGGAATAAGGAGTGATACAGGGACTTTTATAGCTTTTTTTTAATCAATCCGTGATTGAAATATCTGCGCTGACACTTTAATATTTAAATGTGGTCATCTAAGCCTGAGTCTCTAAACGACCTCTTCTTCTTTCTGTGCGCAAACTTTCCCCTTCCTGCCCATGCGTCTTTATGTCTATCCAGTCTGTCACACACTGGAGCTGGGTGAAGCGTACGAGTCCATGCCGCTCTTGGTCATCCCTCCAGGAAAGAGGATATATGCCACCTGGGGTTGTAAACTAGCTGCAGACCAGGCGCCACAGTTACACGGCATCATGTATCCCGGGCCGGAAGGCGATGGGTGAGTGTGGGTGTGCTGTGCGGGGCAGGGCAGACCTCCAAACCCTCCAGTCTGGTATCCAAAGGTGTGCGCGCTGTAGGGCACGGCGCCTGCGGTCAGAGAGTGCGGTATCTCCGCCATCCGCTGGACAGCTCCGGTGCTGAAATGTGCCACCGGCTCCAGGAGAGAGAATGAGGAAGCAGCGGAGGCGGGAGCCAGGAGAGCTCTGGCTTTATCCCCGGGGACGAGAAAAGAGTCGATGGAAAATCCTTTCAAGTGTTCCGCTGCGTCCCCGAGTAAAGACGGCAGCGGGAAAACGAACCGGTCCCTCTTCAGGAGACTCTTAGGTTTGCGCCGGGGTCTGTACTTGTAATCCGGGTGCTCCTTCATGTGCTGAGCCCGCAGTCTCTTGGCCTCGTCGATGTAGGGACGCTTCTCAGAGTCAGAGAGCATTTTCCACTCCGCTCCGAGTCTCTTGCTGATTTCAGAGTTGTGCATCTTCGGGTTTTCCCGGGCCATCTTCCTCCTCTGACCTCTGGACCAAACCATGAAGGCGTTCATAGGTCTCTTGATGTGATCTAAAGGTTTTGCCATCGCAGGGACAGACGCATTAATTAAAACACCTACTGACCGCACTTTAAATTTACCTACTCCTTCAAAAAGCTCATGTTTCTCTAGTGAGTCAAATGGAAAAGTGCGAAGAACTCTCGGGAGTAGCCAGAGAAATATTTTAAGCTAACACTAAGTCCAAATTGACTGAAGCGTTTACACAAAGTGGAGCTGAAAACTACATAAAGCCAAAAGCCTGGGCGTATGAATGGAACCAAGAGGAAGCTTGTTATGGAAGATGCTGGGCATGTCATCCTCCTCATCATCACACCACTGTCACGGCGGGCCAAGCCAATGGGAATGAGAGAGCGCACTGTAATCCTCTCACAAAAAAACTGACTGTGAAGGCCTACAACATTTGAGGGGCACCCCCTCTTCTCCCTCTCCAACAGTTTTTAGTCTCTTCAAATCTCAACTGAGAGAAGCAGGGATGAAAACCAGCGAAGAAGCTGGACTGCAGAAAACTAGAAACTAAAAGGATTTGTATGAGGGGGTTGAAAGGTGCGGCTGCTTGTGGCCCTGAATGCCTCATTTGCACAATAATAATCTTCATTTCAAAGGAAGTCAGCTACCCTTATCATATTTTATTTTATTTTATTTTATTTTATTTTATTTTGACAGGTTTTCTGAAACTGTGCCACAGTTAGCACCACAGTTGTTCTTGGCTACAGTGTTTTCTTTTTCTACTCTTAGTTCTGTTTTAAATTTTGTGCTGTCCATTCAAAGTATTCTTGCATACCTCTTTTGTTAATCCACGTTGAACCAGCTCCTATTGTGTTTAAATGCATGGTGGAAAAAACACAGTGTCTAAAACCAATGTAATCAGCCCAAAAAATCCAACTTGTTAATTCCCCTCAAATTGCAAAAACTTCCAGATTCCCCTCCAACACGGATGACACGGCTCTTGAAATATAGCCCTGCGTTAAACTAAATTAAATGGGAATGCCTGCAGGTCTTGGCTGGTGGGCCAAACCCCAACAAGCCCTACCATAATAAGCTGACACCTTTAAAATGCTTCCACTGGCTTTAGTGAGGAAGGACCATTTCCAAACAGGTGATGATCAGCCTGAGATGACTCGAGAAAAATAAATGCTATTTCATTAGCATGCCTTAAACATTTCCCCATATTCAGCTTGGCTGACTGTCTTTAGAAAGAAACTTGTCGGCAAGGGTCTTTGCCTCTTTGCCTCAACATCTTACTTTTGCATGCCATGGTTGTAAAACTGACAATGATTCAGACCTCAGTCCGATCTTAACAAAACGCTCCCAAACTCTCACCCTCCCTTTTTCCTGCAGTTTTCCCACTTTGCGATGCCACCCACCGTGGCCCGATCTCTGTTCTCTCCAAACTCGCTGCCACATTTGCCGCAAAATCAGTTTTTACTCTTACCTTTTACATCGCTCATTTGAATTCTGTCCATTGACACAATGCAGGTTTATTATATATCAATATGTGCGTGAGTGGCTCACCCCTCCCTCCTTCGTACTCTGTGGGATCAATATTAATCAGAGCTGTAATTCACAGGTCCTGGGTGACTCCATTGATTGTTACAGGTTTTATCATTACTATACCTTATCTGATCAAATGTATGCTTCAGCTTTCTCATCTGTTATTGAAATGACATTGGTAGAAACTGAGCAGCAACTTAACTATGAATTATATGTAGTTTATGTGCATATAATTTATTATTGCCTAATATAAAAGGTAACCCTAATGGTTTAATGTATAGACAGTGTTGGGGAGTAACGGAATACATGTACCGCCGTTACGTATTTAAAATACAAAATATGAGTAACTGTATTCCGTTACAGTTACCGTTTAAAAAGGTGGTATTTAGAATACAGATACTTTGTTGAAATAAATGGATTACACGGCGGTACTTCCCTGTTTCATATTGTGGCGGGTCAGGACTGTTTGGGGGTTTTTTGACACCTACTTCTGTTGTTCCAGGCGGCAGCGTTACGGTTGCCATGGTTACAGGGTGACGCTCTCTCTGCGTGTTTCCTGGGTGAGAGAGGTCTTTTTGTTGTTGTTGTGCTAAGCTAATAGGCAAAATGCTACCGGTATAGCTCTAAAGAATGTAGCATCATAGGCAGTGTAGTCCGTGCTGCAGGGAGAACGGACTGCCATACCCGTTATGTGTCTGTGAGCGAGGGAGGGAGAAAAAGGAAAAGTAGCCTACGAGCTGTCATCGAGCAAAAACGGGAGCTGGAAGCATGTAAATATAATAATAACCACTGCAGCCAAGAAGAGTGCCTGACGAGCCCAGTTGTAAGTAAGCTAATAAGAGTCGACTGTACACCGTGTTCGTGTTTTCCTCCAAAAACAATAAGTTCCGTTGGAGCAGCCTTTCAACGCCTCTCTCTGTCTCTCGCTAGCAAAGTTGACCCAGACAACAAAGTAAAGCTAGTTTTCGGCTACGAGCCCGACACAGAACCCACCGTATTAGTCAGAGGTCCCTTTACTACGGTTCGGAGCCGCGGACCTTCAGTAACAGTAATAAATCACAGCAATAGTACATTCATGTAGTTGTAAACAGCATGATAATATATTAAGTAATCCAAAGTATTCAGAATACGTTACTCTCATTGAGTAACGTAACGGAATACGTTACAGAATACATTTTAGGTCATGTATTCTGTATTCTGTAATAGAATACATTTTAAAAGTAACCTTCCCAACACTGTGTATAGAATACATGTACTGTAGAGGCTCAACATATAACAGGGTTTCCAGGCCCAAAAATGACTTCTGCAAAACGGATTATACCCACGACAGAAGCAGGATGTGTTTGTCTGTGAGCAGACCTGCGGTGGTCAGCTGAAGCTCAGGGTTTAGGTTTCGGTTGCAGCGATGAATTCAGATATCAGGGTACCAGCGAGAAGGGGGGACTTTATTTCATTTACCTCCCACAATCAAAGGCGCCGCAGGCCTCTTCAAAGGCAAAATAAATGGACATAAAAGATCCGGTAGGGGCACAATGCGTCAGTGGTGGAGATGATAAGATGTTTTCGGGGAGTGTTTTTTTTCCCCTGTGGGTTCCCTCGCAGCAGACAGGCTGGAGGGATAAAGTGATTGGCAGCAGGGGACAGACAGCTGATCTGTCTCCTCATAGCTGTGCTGTTATCTCCCGTGCGGTAGGTTCAGACGGGCCTCGCACGCAGGAGGCACCCGCTGCCACACAGAGACAATTATTGCTTCTGCAGAGGAACCATGTTTTAGAGAGTTTGCCACTGTTTGAGAACAACAACGTGCAAGATAGACTGCACGAAGGGCAGCGCGGGGAAACTATCTTTGTCACTGGTATATGTCGTTTTTCTTTATCCTGCAGAAAGCTCTCTCTGTTGTTTTAGTTGGGGGGGAAATAAAAATAAATAAAAGAAAAACGTGTATTGTGTCTGTGTTTGGAGTGACTTCTAAGAAAGGGCAGTGTTTCAACTCTGGAGAGATGATGGGGGGGGGGGAATGGGTAATAAGAAAAACTGCCAGCAGCACAAAATGGCTGTCGTAATCCGGTTATCCCCAAGGCTCTAAAGATACCGGTCCTCTCCTTAGGAGTCTATCTTTTCTTCTTATGTCAAAACTGTCCTCTATGCACTCAGGTGGATTAAGGAGTCACACTGTAGAAAGAAATTGACAGGTACAAAAAGACCTGGGGGTGAAAAGGAAATGAAAGACGACACGGAGAGGCAGGCCAGGCACTCGAGCCGGGGAGTGTGCTGGCGTCTGACAAGAAAAGAATCCATCAAGTCAACTTAATGTTGAGGGAAGAGCAGTTTCCTGCTTATTTACCACATTAATTGACTGCATATTTATTGGCAGAGCTGATTAGTAATCGCATAAGTCTTTAATCTTATGAAATAGCTTTTTAAAAAGATGAAACACTGATGGGTTTGACAGGTATATTGTTCACTGATGTTCCAGCATAGTTTGTGTTGGGCTTAATAGAAGCTCCTCCAGGCTGTCCCTAAGAGAAGATTACATCCCGGATAGGTCACGTCACGGTGCATTGTTAAAATGAAGCCCCCATTTCGAATTCACTGTTTTAACTGGGAGTCAGTTGGCTAAAATCAGTCTGTTTTAATCGTTTAATCGTGGTTCAGAGGAACCTTACCTTCTTACAGTCATTGTTGGGATGTTCTGGGGATTTTTCCTTTGGGGAAAAGGGTTTATTGGAAAATTGCATGAATGGCTTTAAAACCCTTACTACAATCTGCCCAACCTTGTCTGCTGGGAGGTGGATCAAAGCTGCTGTAAAGGCTTATTAATAGGAGAGTTTGGGTTGCTCTGACAAGGCTTGGAACTACAGCACGGCCTGATTTTACTGACTGAGTAAAGCTCGTGATGTGTAAACAACGGCTCCTTTTGAGCTCATGAGAGGAAATGAAAAGTTTAGCTGGGGTGGGATCATTTTCTTAATGATATGAAAGGTAGTTACAGGAGCCTATAAAATATGAAGGGAGAAACATTGTTACTTGAATTTATCCATCATCCCCTCCAATCAGCCAATCAGACGGCAGCCCCTCGATGCATTTAGGCATGTAGACATTGTCAAGATGACCTGGTAAAGTTCAAACTGAGTATCAGAATGTGGAAGAAAGGTGATTTAAATCTCAATCTCTGCCATGACATTCAGATGGTAGCGTCATAATTTGGTGTAAAGAACATGAATGCATCAACAGCTCAGTAGAGATGGGAATCACCATACATCCCACGATACAATATTATCACAATACTTAACACACGATACGATATTATTGCAATTTTTTAAAATATTTTGCGATATTCAGATTCTGTACATAAAGGTAAACTTTATCAATATTCATTTTATCTAATATCAAAGTCTCACACTCAGTCTTTCTCTCATTTCAGTTTTATTGTTGACAAACTGAACGGTTTGTATTACAGTCTAGTCCAACTTAACTGAATGCAACCATCTGGTACAATTATAGCTATTCTGAACTATGCAATTTATGAAACCTATGCAGCCCCTTCAGCAACTGAAGAATTTGAAAGTAAATTAAAACAATATATAATTTTACATTAAATAAAAAAGTTTTAAACTTAATTAAAATAAAACATGTCTTAAATTAAAATAAGTAAACTGTCATGTTTATTGCTGCCATAAAAAAAAGTTAAACACATTTGGACAGTGAAGGAATGTCAGGATTCTTGCTCAGAAAAAGGATCAACATGCTCTGAAGTCAGAGCACAAAAACCTTTTTTGTAACAAAATATCGATTTCTGCTGTCCCTGTATCGATACATTATTAGCAAACAAAATATCACGATACTACACAGTATCGATTTTTTCCCCCCACACCTACAGCTCAGGCTGGTGGTGGTGTAATGGTGCGGGGAATGCTTTCTTGGCACATTTTGGGTTCCTGTAGTACAAACAGAGTATTGTTAAAACACCACAGCCTACCTAAGAATTGCTGTTGACCATGTCCATTCTTTTATGACCACTGTGTAACCATTTTCTGATGGCTCCTTCTATCAGTGCACCATGTCACAAAGTTCAAATCATCTCAGTCTGGCTTCTTGAACAAGACAGCGAGTGCACTGCACTTAAATGGCCTCCACAGTCACCACATCTCCTTTGGGGTTTGGTAGAAAAGGAGATTAATATCATGGATGTGCAGTCCAGCCTAGTACCAGTGTAGCCAGTAAAGTGACTTGTACATGCATTTGGGCAGATGTATGTTTTTCAGTACTTTCAGCCCAAATCCACAAATGAATTAAATAGATTAAGCTGTGTGAACTCCCCACCCCAACCTAATTACTTAAATAGTTTGAGTTTCAGTGACATTTCTACCCTTTCTCTCTCTCTCTCTCTCTCTCTCTCTTTTTTTTTTTTTTTTTTTTGCTGATGAACAATTTTAATCGATTTTTTGTCAGTTAATGTTGTAGCTTTCTAAGTGCATGCACCAGGGAAGTACCATTGTTCTCTGTTTGTTGAATTGATTTACAGGTCAGTTCCTCAGCCTGTGATTTTTTTTAAAAATACATTAATATAATTAAAGCTGAGACACCATATGAATTAAATAGATCCAGTGGGTTGCTGGGTTAATGTGTATCATTGCGTCAGTATAGATGGGTCTGTCTAATGTAATGTTTTGTTCATTGTAAACAGATAAGAAGACATCTTAAAGTGATTTACCAATGCTGTTAATACTAATGCAGCCTAAAGAGTTTGAAAGAAGTAATGAGCAATGGTGTCATTTCAGTAGTGGAAATAATTATTTCTGCCTAACATGGTGGAATTACAGCACTCCACTGCCTAAAGAAAAGATCGTGAAAACAAAGTCATTTGCGACTTTTTTATTATCACTTAATAATAAATAATAGTAACATAGTCATGATTGACAGTATCTCAAGTGACTTAATAAGCACTTGAATTTGACCAATGTTACATAAACCACACTGTACAATCAACAATATTTTAAATATTTGACTTTTAAATTAATTAAAGTTTGTAAGTTCAGTAAATTTGATGTAATAACTATTTCAAAACCAAAATAAATCTTGGATTAGTATCTTAATATTTACGAACATCTACCACAGATATTCTACTGTATGCCCAGGATACAGTAATCGTGGCATCAAATGGATTCAGACTGCAAAACAAATCAAATAAACCTGTCATGAACTTTTCTCTTTTCTGTAGACCAAACAATGAATAAACTCAAAAATACATTAGCAGTTTAATTGATGGTCAAAATGAAATTCTTGGTTGTACGCCAGTATAAAAATGGGAAAGGTTTGCGTAATAAATCAAAATGCTGAGCTTGTAATCTCAGTCATCACTTCTATCAACGAACAAACTCAGCAGAGAACAGCGGGAAAATTACTGATTTATTGACAAAAAGTCCCCTGTTTACTTATTTATTTTTAAGATCTCAGTGAAGGGTCGAAGAAGCAGATAAAGATCATCATATGGAGAAACTGCTCGGGTGCTTTACCACATTAATCTGCCGTGCTTTGCTGCACATCAGTGTGCATGATCTGAGTGTGCACTGATGGTGTTTGAGAAAAGGTAAGCTGAGTTTATCTAAGCTTCTGTTTTTTTCTGCTGGTGAATTTGTTTCCATCTGATGACGTGGAAAGCTCTGACGCGCTCAGACTTAAAATTTTGTCGTTTCAGCTGCAAATAAATACACTGAAATCCCGAAACATTCAAGTCTAACAAGAGTTTCTGACACTTCTGAGCGGCCCATTAGGAAACGTTTCAGCGGGAAAATCCCCAAGATTTTCAGTGCTCCAGGGAGGATTTCACTAAATCTTGTGCTTATTCTCATGATACTTAGGAAAAGTAAAGCGGTTTTAATAGCTTTCCCCTGACACATTGATGGTAGAATATGCTTTGGCTCTGTGGCAGATAGCTTCAATCCGAGGTCGACGGAGAGGGGGGTGGGGGATTGGCTCGTGTCTGCCTGCCAGTACGCTCTCATAAGGCCCCATCTAAACCAAATTAATACACTTCCTCCAACATCTGAGGATAAACCTGAAGGCCACATTACTGTGGCAGCCCCTATCAGCCAGCTTGTAATACAACCGAGTCAGCAGTCAATGAGATACATTTGCAACCAGGCATTTGTCAGCGACTCAGTGCCATTGAGGCAAGAGATTTAAAATGTCCTCCAGTAAATTAAGTGCTGCTTGAAAAGTGAAAGGTGCCGGCTAAGCAGGCAGCTGCTTACTTTAAATGACACTCTGGTTAAAGGGCTGTGGCGACGGTGGAGAGAGGAGAGGAGTGCTTGCCTGGGTTAATATTGTTGACAGAAAATGTTAAACATCTGTAGAATATCTACATATGTGCTACTGTAAATGTGACCAACAAACCAGAGAAGAATTTGTTTCCCTGTTTGTCTCAGATTCTGCTATGAAGTTTGTTTTCCACTGAAAAAACATGATGCTGAGAAAAGAGAAGCTGTGGCTCTTTACATGGATCTCTCTTGTTTGCACTCTCTCACAGGAACTTTTATTCTTATCCAAAGCAGAACTTTAGCTTTTTGCCATGTTGTCGAGTCGAGGAAACAAGCACATGAAATATATTTTTAAAAAACTTCTTAAGACGCCTCATCTTATGAAGCCAATACATATGACAGACTGAGCTGTCACTAAGGAGCTTATAGAAATAATGGAAATAGTGTAGTTTCTGTAGCGATGATGTGAGTGCTGTTACAGAAAGGGAAACAGGCTGGTATTTCCCAAAATATGTTCTGGACTCAGCCTAAGCAGAGGAGTGGCTTTCTTGGATTACATTAAAACGGGGAGAGCAGAGGTGCTGGCACAGTGTAAGGTTTGATAAGCTACTACTGGCTGAAGACAGAAAGACAGCCTTCAATCCACATGAATGGTTTCTAAACTACCTTTATTTATTTATTTATTTTAACCAGGAAGGCATTTAAAATATGTTTTATCTAAATTTGGTTCAAATGTGTATTCATTACATTAAATTTTCTAAATGATGTTTGAGAAATATTTTCAAAAACGGTATTAGGCACACCTACCTGCAGTACTCGCAGTAATCCACAAGAGATCAGTATATCGCTGAGTGATAGGAGACTCAGGAACGTACACACACACAGCCCAAGTCTTTTGAGAAAAAGACTTATTACTAATATCAGTTACTTTAGAACATTATTAAAAACCAAAAGTTGAACGTAATACACGTCTGTAAGAAACGGTGGAATGGTGCGTAAAAAATAATTGTGATTTACGGCACAAAAACAGTGGGCTCGTCCGGGATTTGAACCCGGGACCTCTCGCACCCAAAGCGAGAATCATACCCCTAGACCAACGAGCCGCATGTAGAGGACGGAAGAAGTATAATTTATAAACTGTAACAATCACAGCTGTCAAACTTGTTTTTTACCAAACGTTCTATAAATTCACTATCTAGCATGTGACATGTAACCTTTGCTTAAAATTCATGTAAGAACTAGTTCCTGTTAGGTAACGTTACTTTAGCTCGGTGACCCACAAGCGTTTGATGTCCAGCTACCAAAGTCATAATTAATTGGATTTGACACATCATTGATTAGGTATGACTTAATTGAACTTCATTATGGAAGCCATCAGTGCATTTTTATTCTACATTTAACATGAACTGGTGTAGCTGTGTGCTGGAATGGGCAATATGACTTTGACATGATCCTGGACATTTGCAGAAATGTGCAATTAGAGCTATCACATCATTTTCATCAAACCGTGATCTCTCTTTTTTCTTTTTCTCAAAGGTTCCATAAATGAGATGTAATATGGAGTCATCCATTAAAGATATCAGTGCGTAACTGCATCAGGCTGTAAAATTCTGTCAAAAAAATGTAACGAATCCCCATTCGTAAGCAGGATATGCAGGCTATGATTCATGATATATTTCATGATAGCCTTACATGTGCTGCAAAGACTTTATGTTGTGACTAGTGAGAAGCCTCCTTTTAAAGCAAACTGACACAAGATAATCAGTGATGTTTTCCTCTTGAACCTATGATCGGTGTGCTTCACTGTTTATAGGAACAGTTTAGGAATCATTGGTATAGAAATGTGACCCTTCTTCCTGAACATGCACCCACGCTTTACCCAAACATCCAAAGTGCTATCAGATCCTCTCAGCCTGTAACCGTAGATAGAGAAGTTAGACAACTCAGATAGATAAATCAGACAACAGTTAGTTATGTGAAAGCCATTTTGTTCAGAAGAAAAAGATCAGGATTGTCCCAGCCTGACTCTGTGATTGTTTACATTTTTAAGCTACATTCCAGTGTTATTCAGACAGCTCTGCAAGCAGGGACTGGTATTAATGAGTAATTGATTCTAGTGCCATATCAAGTCTGCTTATAACTTACATTATTTACTGATTCCCTTACAAGGACAATCAGCATTGTTTAACACGATCTCCCTCAACACTATCTAATAACAGGAGTTTCTGACTCAGTTGTGCAACAGCTGCATTGCATTAGTTTGGCATCATTGAGGAAAACATACCAGCAATGACAAGTATTTGAAACAGGCTGACACATGGAAATGTTTCTCAGTTTACACCCCTATCTTTAATATAACCTACATTACCCAGTCTCCTCAGTCTAGAGGGTATGCTGTTAGGTAACTGAGATAAGGAGATGGGCAGACAATAGCGGCATATTAATTCCATTATTAACATCGGTGGGAATAACTAGAAGTTATGCTAATTCCTTGAAGCTGCTCCCTATTGAGGGAGAACTAGAGTGTGAAAGAATAAATATCTGAAAACATCACAAAAATATATCCATAAAAATGCTATAAAGCTTGTCTCTCACAAAATCTCCCACTTTCATGAAACCTCAGCTAATGAAATTGTAGATATTTCACAAAATGTAAAATATTTTATAATTTATTTACTGGGATTTATTAACTTTGGATGGTTTGGACAAGTGGAGAGGAGGAATGGTAGGTATAGCGGACAAAAGGCCTCAGTTCATGAGTGTAGTGAAGGAGGACCTGCAGACATTGGTGTGACTCAAGTGAAGTCTAGAGATAGGGTGAGCTGGAGGCAGATGATCAGCTGTGGTGACACCCAATATGTGCAGGTGGAAGAAGAAGAAGACTTCCCTATGTTGAACTTACCATAAAGGCTCAATCTGAGCTGCATCACAGACTGGACTATATTAATAATTCAGGGTAGCTCCTATTATATCCCCTTTGGGAGTCTAGCCTGTTAATAACCCCCATGCTCTGTCTGATGGGCTTTTATTTTTTATAATGTACTTCTAATGGCCGATCTTGTACATGACACAGGCTCCTGCTGACTCACAGGGGCAAAGTCTTTTTTTTCTTTTTTTGTCAGTTTCAGACTTCAGTGTTTTCGGTTCAATTACGTTTTCGTTAGAATCTGTTTGTTTTTTCCAGTTTAGTTTCTATAAGTCTGAACATGTTAAACATTCACCTTAGTTTTCATTAATACGAATGTTAGTTTAATCCTGTTATTATATCATAGAGGACATTTTTCAAGGGCAAAATTAAAAAAAATTAGATCAGGTATTACAGCTAAGTCTTTTATTAACCTATTCTTACTGAACATCTGCAGCAATGACTTAACTATATTGACAAACACAAAATAATCTTCCTCTCTGTTTTTATTATTTTTATTTATTTATATATATTTACTTATATCAAGTCTAGTTTTTATTTGATTTACCTTTTTGGCACCTAGTTTTAGTTAGTTAGCAGTTTCAGTGGCTCGGCTGAGGGCTGAGCCTGCTGCGCTCCTCTCGCCCAGTGCATTGTGGTCTGTGTGCTAAAGGAAGCTGCTGCAGCGGAATCTGAAGAATTTGAGGTGTCCGCCAAGTCTGCTGCTCATCGCTCCCTGTACTTCCATCTACTCTGCAAGGTAACCGTGTACTTTTCAGCATTTAACCAGTTATTTATCACCGAGTGTGTCGGCGCCGTCGCTGTTAAAACGACGAAGCTAACATTAGCTTATTTGATTTCCTGCCCGGCTAGTTAATAGTAATTAAAGCTTAGCAGTGTACTGAGCTGCTAGCTCGGGCTGCTAGCTTGTTAAACAGCGTTCAATTGACCGTTGATAACCCGGAGGTTTGTTACCGCTATAGCAAAATTTTAAAATACCCGAAGCTGGTTTATTAAGTAATATCAGTCACATTTAGAAAATCGGAAAATCAGCTGACTTGTAATGCTAACTCAACTAAACTACCTCGGAAACATATTTAGTTAATTAACCGGAAAAGAAATGCTCGGTTATATGCAGAGAAAACGTCTTCTCCCTCGTACTGTGGGTGTGTTTCTCACAGTTTCAGTTCATTCAGGGGGTTTCGAATAAGATACAACAGCCTACAACACAGCTAGCAAAAGAGACCGATATGATGGTAATTACAGAAAGGTGGGGTTTGAAGGCTTAAGCTTCATCTCTTCCCTCAGATCATAGAGCTGTAGTGGGATGCAGCTGTAATGCAGACACCTAGAGCAGGAAAGCAGTTTTTTTTTCTGTGGTGAGACACAACACTCTCACAAGCCACTCCGAGCAAAAAACAGACTTCCTGTCTCTCATACTCTGAAGCCTCTGAGTATGTGACTGCATGAGTCCAACCCCCATTTTAGAAGAAGGGTGAGAAAAGATTTTTTGTGTTGGTTGGTTTATATCTTTGTTTTTGTCTTCTCTTTCAGCCTAAACAAGGAGGAAAAAATGTCTCAAGCTGACAAAATGAAGGTAAATCATATCAAACAAACAAACCAACCAGTTTTTCTATCTGAACCAATAGGCATGCTGTAATACTAGATTCCTGCCTGTACTTCAGTGACTGCCTACTCCATTGCAGTAGCTTTAATTGTAGTGAAAAGGAAACACAATATGCCCACTGAGTTGAAACTTCTTGTTTTTTAGGCATTGATATTACCGTCCTGTTAAAGGGTACATTGTCTGCGTGCTGCTCATTATCCTCATGACTCACTCATGCAGTTTTCTTTGTACTGAAAGGGCTAAGGGCAGTGCAAAAACACACTGCTTATCAAGCTCACTCATCTTGACCTTCTTCCTGAAAGGACAAGGAGTGGAGGCTTTGTCCACCTTATAAACTGAATAAAGAAGGTGCTGCTTTGTATTACATTTGAATTTTCTGGTATACAGCCTGGCTAGCTGCAGGGATTGGTAAATGGCTTCCTTTTGATGAGCTGCGTGTAGAAAATGCTGGATGAATGGGGTGGTGCGAGGTCTTTTGGAAATAGCCTCTTAAATAACCCCGTCACCGTCAAGCCTGCTCAGTGATTTAAGCTCGCTGCATATAATTAGCTGTCGCCTCACATTTATCCTGCTCAGTTTAATCGGAAGTAATAATCATTTTACACTCCTTTCTTTTTACTTTTCCTCCCTTTTCTCCTCTACAGCAGGGGCAGTTCTCAAACCCCGAGACCCCGGGGTATGTTGGATTCGCCAACCTGCCTAATCAGGTTCATCGAAAATCTGTAAAAAAGGGCTTTGAGTTCACCCTTATGGTTGTAGGTGAGTGCGCTAATGCTTTTCCCACCACATTTTTCACGTTGCTGTGACGTGACGCTGTTTTTTATTTCGTCTGGAAAATGATAATGTATCTCAGGGATAAGAATGTTAAAGCTAGAGTAAACACGGCCACTTTGTGGAATGTATTTTGTCTTTTTTCGCTCATGTTATTGCGTTAAATTCATGTTGGGATCTTGGATGCTCGCTTGAACAATATGCAGTTTTTGCAGTCTGAGCTCTTTTTGACTTCCGTAGATTTTTCGTTTGTGTGTCGCGAGCACGCCGGTTGTTTTGTGTTCTATAATTCGTAGGCATGCACTTGACTGTCTTACTGTGCATGAAGTTTTTTTTTTCTGCGCAGACGTAGTCATCGGTAAAGCTGCTCAGCTGATGTTGGCAGCAGTGTAAAACTCTTGCTCTGGTTCCTGTGACTGGGTGAACCCCTGTGCTTGCTGGGAATGGGGGAGGGTCGAAGCTCCCCTCAACACTGCTCATCCTTCTTCTTTAAAATAAACCAGAGAGGAATGTGGCCTGTGTGCCTCCAGGGACCCATTCAAACAGTGGACAGCGAGGCCTGCTGGTTCTTGTAATGCAGTAATATACCCTCTGTGTAACCCCCCCGTTATTAAACTAAATCAGTGTTTACCTGGGTGAGCGGCTAGATGCTGCTCTTCTCCACGTATAGAAATAATAATGTTGCAGTGAAAATGAAAAGCATTGATCTCTGTAGTCTCTTCCTTTCCCACATGCACTTGAACTTGCAGTGTGCATAATAAATATGTCAGTTTGCTCCCTTACAAGACCTCCTGGCAAATTGCCACTAAAGAAGACCTCAGTAAATCTTTTGTCACAGCCTGGCGGGAGCAGCAGTAGCTGCTGTTTAAGACTCTGTGTCTGTGCTCGACTTCTGCTTTTAGCTGGATGTAACCAAGAAACTAAACAGTAGTTTCTTGTCTTTACGGTTGCTTTGAATCTTTTTTTCCAGACAGCAGGCAGAGTGTTAGACTGAAGCGACGCGGCAGATCAGATCAGATGTTTGTGTGGTGTGCAGGAGGTTTTTCTTGGCCAGATTATCAGACTGAGTTACTGTTGTCTTTCACTTGAGGAACACCTACTATTGGTATTTGGATGCATGGTTTAAATTTTGTCCTGTAAAGTCATTGATACTGATGTGTAGTTCGTTCATAAATTATATCGACTGAAGCATTCAAATAACGTCATTCTCATTAAATACAGTTTGTTTACCCTTTGTTTATTTTATTAAAGAGCTGGAGTAATATAGTTTTAGAATCACATCAGTCCTTTCCCCTGTGACAGACTGGATACCTGTCCAGGGTGTACCTTGCCTGTTCCCCATAACAGCTGGGATAGGCTCCAGCTTCCACCTGACCCTGAATTTGAAAAGTCATAAAGAAAATGGAAAAATGGAAATTTCACCAGACAATTGGTGTTATGTTTCCTGTTTAACATGCTAAATTTGGAGTTCTGTAGATTTCTATTTGGCTTTTGAATGTCAGGTCTCTTTTGTGTAACCTCTCTGGTCAAATTAAAGTTCTTACCCTTAAGTCATGAACAAACTCGTATCCTTCCCAGCTTCTGACAAGGTTTCAGCCACCTGACGGCTGGGGAAAGATTAATGCTGAAGTCAGATTTAGAGTTTGGTTGATGCGTATTTCCATCTTGTGTGAGATGCAGTGTGTGTTACACACTGCGTTTCCTGCGGCGCACTGAGGACGTCTTTGTTCTTTTGGTTGAAACTGAGCTCTGCATTAGAAGAGCCCTTGCACTAACCAGAGCCTGACTGTGCATTTGTAATTATTAGCATTGTGCTAATGCTAATAATTACGGGCCGTGGTGGTCAAAGGGCCCGGTGGCGCCAGTGTCCGGCAGCCGCGCCTCTGTCAGTGCATCCCAGGGTGGCTGTGGCTACAATGTAGCTTGCCATCACCAGTGTATGAATGTGTGTGTGAATGGGTGGATGACTGGTTGTGTAAAGCGCTTTGGAGTCCGTAGGGACTAGTAAAGCGCTATACAAATACAGGCCATTAACCATTTAACCATTATGCAGCCCTCATTTACTTGTGACAGCTTTACCTTCCTGTTATCTAAAGGTGAATCTGGACTTGGAAAATCCACCTTGATCAACAGCCTCTTCCTCACTGACCTGTACCCTGAGAGAGTCATTCCTGGAGCAGCAGGTAAAACACACACACACTTACACGCTGAAAACACAGATGATTCATTTTTTGTGAAGCAGTTTGAGAAACCTGCGTTTGATCTTTCCTCCTTATAGAAAAAATAGAAAGGACAGTTCAGATCGAGGCATCCACTGTAGAAATCGAGGAGCGAGGAGTGAAGCTCCGCCTCACTGTGGTTGATACACCAGGATACGGAGACGCCATCAACAGCCAAGACTGGTGAGAAATCCTTGTAGGGTGGAGGCTGATGAGTAGATGAGGTATTTTTGGATTTGAATTGCTATCTTATTCCTGTGATCTGTGAGTGGTGATGACCCACTAACGTTAGATGGCTCAAAATAACACTGTAGAAATCTTAAGGATAGGGGCGAATCTATTATTAGCCAGGCTTTGTGTTTGCTTTTGTTCAGTATAATTTCTAACTTTTTTTTTTGTCCATCCAGTTTCAGCACCATTATCAGCTACATTGATGACCAGTTTGAGCGCTACCTCCACGACGAGAGCGGCCTAAATCGTAGACACATTGTTGACAATAGAGTTCACTGCTGCTTCTATTTCATCTCCCCACTCGGCCACGGGTGCGTCCTGCTATGCCCACTTGCACAAATACTGTATAGGCCTAAGTCATTACAGTGAAGGTCCTCTGTTCACGCAGATTCTTTGTCTCTCGTTGACCCTCTGTTTCCTTTCCCTCCCAGCCTGAAACCACTTGACGTCCAGTTCATGAAGGCCATTCACAACAAGGTCAATGTGGTTCCTGTCATCGCTAAGGCCGACACACTCACCCTCAGAGAGAGGGAGAGGCTCAAGCGCAGGGTGAGGACACCAGAGTTACCCATTGTTCGGGGACTTTTTCCATTTCCTGACTTGAAGAGTAGTTACAGTATCATGTTATCATACTCACTGCTTTATCCAGTGGGTGCATCCGAATATTGTCGTTATCTCGGGTCTGGAATCAAAAGAAAGCAGAAGATCATCATCAGTTTAACATAACTGCTAATAACTGTTGTTTTACACTCTTCGTGTTATCAAGATTCTCGACGAGATCGACGAGCATGGCATCAAAATCTACCATCTTCCCGATGCTGAGTCAGATGAAGATGAAGATTTCAAAGAGCAGACGAGGATCCTCAAGGTACTGACTTCATTATCTGTGCAAGATTTCAACCTTGGAAAAAGGCTTCTTTCTGTCTTCTTCCTACGCAAATAGCGATGGGAGATTTGAACAAAACACAGTTTCTATTTCAGTGTTTTCTGTGAATCAACTTGTGAGATGGCACGTGTGCTTACAAACAAATGCATCAAAATAAACACTGGGTCAAGGTTCAGTGTGTTACCCGGTGCAGACCGCAAAAGCAAAATCCAACAAATATTAATTTTTTTGTAAAAACAGTAAGTTTATATGTTATAAATGCAGGATTTGGTGGTTTAGTTGGTTGGTTAGTTAGGGTGAGGTGGTAGACAACCCAATCCTACTCTCCTGGTCATCTTGTGAAGCTTTGATTATTCACTTTAGAAGCTTTGGTACTTGTTTGGGACAGCTCTGCTTTTGTTAAACTTCCAACTATCGATTTGGGGATTGGTTTTAAGTATCATAATTATCCATGGTGTGTGGTTGAAACATGACGGCAGAAATATGAGCTACTGCTCCTCTTCTCCAGGCTAGCATCCCATTTGCAGTGGTAGGTTCCAACCAGCAGATTGAGGCCAAAGGGAAAAAGGTCAGAGGTCGTCTGTACCCTTGGGGAGTGGTGGAGGTGGAGAACCCAGAGCACAATGATTTCCTCAAACTGCGGATCATGCTGATGTGAGTGGTGAAGTTTGTGAGTTGACAAAACTGTGTACATAAAGTAGTCTCCTTTTGAAACTGCTGTAACCAGACGGCCTCCGCCTGCCTTTGGAGGGAGTATGGCGGTGCCTGAGCTCTCTGCAAATCTGTTTATTGTTTGACTTTTCCTCAATCCCACAGAACCCACATGCAGGATCTCCAGGAAGTAACCCAGGACCTGCACTATGAGAACTTCCGTTCGGAGCGCCTCAAACGGGGTGGCAGGTTGTCCTCCCATGGTTACATTCTGCCTATGTCTCCTGCGTACGTACTTCCCTGTCTGCTTGCTTTTCTGCACCTCCCCCTCCTCAAAGAGCAAATCTCTGAGCTGTGTGTACATTTACATCCAGTAAAGTATTGTGGAAAAATCACACACACACGAGGTGAAACTTAACAAAACCCAGCTAAACCAACCAGAAAAGGAAAAATAAAGAGTTATTCCTGTTTATTGGGTAGTCCGGTCATTCATTTCCTTTTTCCAGTATCAGTTCTGTAGTACAGTAGCTCTAACCTGTGAGTTTTGCATGTGAACTGTAACAGACTGTAGCAGAGGTAGTTGGAGGTTAATTTAGTGCTGTTTTTTTAGTGGGTTGTTTTATCTTGTGTGTAGCAAATCTGTGCAGGTTAGAAACAAGATTACTGTGTGTGTAGCATTTAACATAGTGTGGGTAGCTCATTATTTAACCCCTAACGTAGACCCAAAGGACTGTTTTTAGACTTTTCTTCTAAAGGCAACACAGAATAAGGGTGTGGTTTTACTGTCTTCATATTTGCCGTGCCATCTGTCCAAAGATGGTGTTTGGTGTTGAATTGCCTTATTCCCAGTGAGTGGACTGATGGAGGTACTGTTTTATTTTTGGATTTTCTTAGTTTGGGGGAGGTCCTGCTCTTCCCCTGACCTTTGCACCCACTGCTTCTCTCTTGAATCTTCATGCTTTCACCTCTGTGTAGTTATTTGTTGTAGCTGCCAACTCTTCTCTGAGAAGCCTTGTCCCTGCAAACAAAACTAACCCACTGACCCGCTTTTCTACTTCCTCAGTGTGGCTTTTGTCGTGTTTGCTTAACGCTGCTTAAAATGGCAACATTCTCTCATGCAGAGAAAACAGTTTCTCTGCTGACTAAATAATCATGCTTCAAAAATCACTACAAGAGCATTTATAACCTCTCCAGTTGTGCATTTGCTTTAATGATTATCTTTTTAATTGTGTCCTGCATAATTAAGTCATTGATCTTTGCAGCGCACAGCATTGCAATAACTATAGTTGTGTCTGTAAAGCAGAAAGGGACCCGAGCCGGAGGAAATGGACAAGGATATGATCCTGCAGGAGAAGGAGGCTGAGGTGAGATATTTTAGACTACAAGCGTTGTTTTCAAAGAAATGTGTTGTTTAGGTTTCCTAAAGAAAGTTTTCGGCCCAAGATAAAGATAAGGCACATTTATTGCTTGTGTTTGCGACGGGCAGCCAGTCAGACTGTTGTTGACTGTTGCAAACAAGGAGGCAGGTTTTAAAGGGAGAGGAGATGAAACGGCATATTTCAGACAGGGGATGGAGTGAGGGTGTGCACCAAGGTCCAGTATAAAACAAATAAGTAGACAACCTTGCAGAAACAACAAACAATATTATATGATAGACTCTATAGAAAAAAACCCCAAAATGCCTTATGTCGCTTCAAAGTCGCAGCCATGAGAGTGTCCTGATTCACACCTTTTGATGTTCTGTGTCATTCAGCTGAGGCGAATGCAGGAGATGATTGCCAAGATGCAGGCCCAGATGCAGAAACAAGGAGACGGAGAGGGAGAAGGCCAACATGTGTGAAACTGATGGTAAGAGGCTGTGGGGAGACCCGTGGCCGATTCTGCTGCAGACGCATGATCAGTTATTTTACAGCGTGCTAGATTTCTTCAGATGTCCAAATATTAATATTCTTACTTTTCTTTTTTTTCTGGATTAGATATTTGAGCCACTGCTCGAGTTTGACCAGAGAGATGGAAAAGGTGTAAAGCTGCCTGGTCATGACTCCTCTTGCTTGCCACTATTTTATTATTATTATTTTTGTAATTTCAGCTCCACATGGGATCTGGAGTCATTTTTTTTTTAAATGCATACAGTAAAGTATATTCAACAGTGTTACATTTATATATTCACTCACGGTTCCATTTTTTCTTTTTTTTTTTTTTAAAAATTGTACCACTTTAGAAGAAATCGTTTACTGAAATGAAGTCATATGACCAATATTTTAAAATGCTTGCATATTTTATATTGGGAGATAGTTAATTTTTTTCCTTTTGTTTGCTGTTCAGAAAACCAAAGTATTGCTGCTTCTATGCGAAGACTTTAGTGCTGAAGCGTCTGTCGGAGCACATGCTAACACATGAGTGTCATTGAGAGAGAGAGATAACTGTAGTAGCAGACGTAGCTGAAAAACCTCTTTTATTCCATTGTTACATGACTGTGTCAATGTTATTTCTGTCAGGAGAAATCATTATTTAACAATTTATGAGTTCACCATACATGCTTGCCATTAAATGGGACCTGTCCTGCTCAGTGTTGATGTTAACCCGCTCATGTGCATGCGATTCTCAACCCATAAAAAAGTTATGATAAATTTTAGGGCAGTGTTTCATCCATTTGTGCTTTTCTCAGATCGGTGTCGGTATGTTCAACTGCCTTCGAGTGTGGTTAAGCTCCTTTTGATATGAATTAAACTGTGATCCATAACCTTTTATAGTCTTCCCCATACGCCAGAGAAATGAGGCGCGAGGCCTCTTTGGTGCTTTCACTTAACTAAATGCATTTAGTCCTTCACGTGTGTCGTCCTCGGTGTAAAGTGAAGTCATGTGACAGGAGCAGTGAGCGAGTTTATTGGTACAGTGAGATTTAAGAAGTTGAAACTTCTACCTGTCCCTACTGCTGAACGCTTTGTGGTTTTAGCGACCGCAGAGTTTAAAGGCGACCTGATGAGGTCATTGTAGCCAACGATCCCCTCACCAGCCGAGATGTGAGTCCTGACATTCCTTTGTGCTGTTTGTACCTGACAGATTTTGTTCTTGATACATATATTGTAATAAAAGTTTTATTAAGTATCAAACATTTTTTTTTAGTCTGCTTTTTTTTTTTTAACATTTCCCCCCTACTTTTTTTGTTTTTTTGTTTTATTTCTAAGGGAGAACTGTTCAAATAATAAGATTTAAATAACAGAAAGAAATGTAGGTGTGTGTAATCACTGCGTTTGTGTGTATACGGAAAGACAATGGACACAGTTTTAATAATTTTTGTTCAAGATTTAACGTCTGTGAGAATAACTTACCAGGTAAGTTTGCAGTGTTAGGGAAGATCAGGTGACTGCCTGATTACCGTTGGCTGAATTTAAGCTGCTCGTGTTAAAGCATTTTGCCAGATCCCATTTACAGACTATGACTAGACGAAAGCAGCTATGAGCCACAGAGCGATTGGTCATGCAACACTTTGTAAAATTAATTTTTCTAAATCCATAAAGAGAGGTATGCCTCAGAAGCAACACAACTCTGCAGATTACAGATTCTGGGTGTATGATACACTGGATCTTAGACAGGCAACACTTCCCATTGAAACCTAATCAGTGCCTGCTGGTGTTCAGTTAGACCATAAACTTTATAAAATTAGAGGAGCCTGAAGCTGCTCGTCATGCACATCAGGTGATGCTCTGCTACGTGTTTTATTTCAGTGAGATTAATTACCTCTGAAAGAACCACCGTGATTCTGCCCTCACAGTAACAGGGTGTCACTAATTACTGAGATACTGTGAGATATAGAGGTTAATTACCAAACCTCCAAGCTTATATTCCCATGTGCAGCAAGAGGCGTGGAAAAGGAATCAAATGATAGTGTAACAACATTTCCTTTTTTAAATAGAAGATTACCTTTTAAAACATTAATGAAGCATCTGCAGCACTGGACTAATGTGAACCTATAGGCTACGTTAAAGCTGATACTGATACTTGGCAGAAGTCTCGAGCCACCCCTCATTTCTTCATGGTTTTTTAGGAAAACTAGAAAAAGGTGCAACACATTTTTATTAACACAATAAGGCAAAAAACAGTTCTAGGAAGTCTGAAAGATGAAATGTAATATGTACCTTTATTCTTCTATATGCTTTTTAGATAGGATTACATGTTGGAACAAAATCTGACTTTTCCTGGTTTATAATTCCATCATTTATGACACAATCCTCATCGCTGCTGGTTGAAATGCAGCCCTTGAATGGTTCATTGGTGGTGGTCATTAAAAAAAGAAAAAGAAAACATTCCACTGGAAATGAACAGGTGCAAGGACTGGACTGAAAAAGCAGCCAAGGTCCAAAATATTTTTGAAAGATGTCCTTGAGAACAACTGCTCAATAGCACTTTTGAAATTACAAAAGTCTGGCTCCTTGGAAGCAAAATATAAAGAAAAGAGGGGTGACTCAAGACTTTTGCACTGTATTTAAAATTAACCTATTATGATTCTAGGTCCATACTTTCATCTTAGACCATTATTCCAATATCTTTGGAAATCATTGTTACAAATAATCCTCAACCATCTTGTATTTGTACCCTTTTAGTTAATTGTTCTCTCTGAAACAACCTCTTTGTTTCCTTCACCCTCCCCTAAAACCAGCTTTCCTCTCAATATTGTTCTCATACACAGGCTTGTATGGCACATGGGTGGGGCTTCTGTGCTCACAGCTAAATGTATGTACCTGACAAGACCATAATAAGAATATCGCAACGCACCATACAGAATCAAGAGTAGGAAAAAAAACGTCTGAAACTGATAGCAGTCTTAAGTCTGGGCTCTTTTTAGCTCACTGACGTAATTACACTGCTCAAAACAATGAAGGTAACCTTTAATGATCCCAGGATAACACAGAATAGTACAGGGATGAAATCCCCAGAGCCACTGTTGGACTTTATGCTGGTGAAGCAGCCAAATACTCAAATACTGTCCAGGAGCTCACCATCACGCTATCATTTTCATTTCTAAAAGCACACAAAATGAATTCACAGTGGTTCGAGGTTCCAGCCTGGCCAGGTTGATACTCCTGAAGTGAGTTGGTGTTATACTGTGAGGACTAAGTGTTCCTTTTTGAGCAGTAAACTTAAACTTTGGCCAAGTGTAATCTGAGCATCAAGCATGTAACAGCATATACATGACAGAAAATAAAGGAAAGTATTATAGGTCCTCTATAAAAAAGAAACACGAGCCAGTAGTTAAATTAATGACATATGACAGCAAAGATAATGGAACATTTTTCATAGAATTTATTATAGTTGTTTTTTTTCCACTAACATGGATACACAACGCTCTAACTGTCATGGCTTTTTTGTCTTAAATACTCTCCGCTCATAAAGAAAAACTGTAAAAATATTTAATTATAACTAATTAAAAGATATCTTCAGGGGCTGGACTTGGAAGGGTGTACAGGTATGAGGGGATGGAGGTGGGTGGGGATTCGTCTGTGGTCCTTATCTGAGAAGCTGTGTGGATTTGGGGGGGACTGAAAAAGGGTTGAAGGGTCACGTTACATCCAGCGAGGCTTTCACCGCGAAGACGGGGTGGTGTTGCCATTTAAAGAAAACCTAAAAGAACGACATGAAGCAGCAGGTCAGAATAAGATAAGTGTGTATTTGCTGTTTAATATTAAACAGCCCGGCTGAGACGGCGGTGCATCACCTGCACACTCTCTCCATCACATGTGTAACGAGACGGTCAGAGATGCCCGGACATGACTCCTCTGCCAGGTTGAAGGCATTCTCCAGTTCCTCAATGGCTCCTACTCCGCCGCCACTTGCCCGCCGCTTCTCCTTCAACTGGTGGTAAAGGAAAAATCAAACAGGAACGATTCAGTATGCCGTGCAGTGAGAAACGTAAACAAAAGAAAAAAAAACTTCCTTCTGTTTAGAGTAAATATAAGGAAACAGGTTATGTGGGCGCAAGCTTTTTATTAATATCATAACAAGGCCCACTTCACTCTTACCTGTTAATGGTAAAAAACAAGGCAGAGATTCATGGCATCATGATGTTGGCCCTTTGTCTAAATCAGATTTAGCAACCTGTGGCTCATGTTAGCCACAGGTTACAATTACTATATATATATATTGATTTATCCTCTCCCAATTTCATCCACCTGTTTGTGCCCCGTTACCCACGTGTGCTTCTTTTTGTTTATCTAACTGTTTGCTAGCAGGAGCTAAAATGCCTCTTGATGCTGAAGGTTGTCGACGCCCAGTCTAAATGAATCTAAACGCTGCTGTCGGCTGCTTAATTGCCACAAGGGGTCGCCACACTAGGTAATGCTGCGTGTTTGATTTGGCAGTCTTACATCGAATGCCCTTCTTTTTGGACCTCAGTGACCTTTCAATTGTCAAGCAAATATTCCGACTACTACATTTTGTCTAAATGAATCTGATATTGTATAAAAAGCAACAGTATGGCCTACCTCTCTGAAGGTGGGTGTTACCAAAGCAGACAAGCACTGTGACTTTGGTTGCCTTTTCACAGAATCTCCTGACTGCAAAGAGAAAACAGAGCGTAAGAAGAAAGGAAAAAAGATTCGACCTGGTGTTTCCGTCTCTCTGCTCAGTCTGCCTTACCTCTGAATCTGTGTGCGTGTAGCCCTTCTGTAACTTGTTCATAGAAGTGGGCCTGACTGTGGGGAAGGTCCACATGGGACACTGATCTACATCACCATCAGCATCCCTGAAAGAAGCGGCGACGGAAAGAGGAAGAAGATTGAAAGGACGAGTCAAACATACCCCTGACGGATACACCCTGATTGTTAATGCAAATAAGTGTGATGTTCTTGAGACTAACATGTCCGAGTCGTCAGAGCTGGACTCCTCCCCGTGCCCCTCCGATTTCCAGCGGCGGTAGCGGTCAATCAGCTCTGTCAGATAAGCTGTCTTCTTGGTGTAACGTGTGATAAACTTGTGTTTCAGAAGCTCTTTGGCTGTTGGTCTCTGTGCAGAGAAGAAATTCAGTTCGATTCAATTCCATTTATACAGCGTCAAATCACAACAACTGTTTCCTCAAGGTGCTTTATATTGTAGTGAATAAAAACATGAGGAGCATAAAAATGTCCAACCAGGGGCAATATCACTCAGCCCATACAAGTTGGAGTGCTGTTGTCTACAAACACATGCTAAAGCAAGCTTCAGTGTCAAATTACTCGGAAAGGTTTTGGCGCCTTTCAAGAGCGCACTTTGGATCATGTTGGAATATTTGAGAAACAACCAGAACAACCTCTAATTCCTATTAAGGACCAGACATGCTAATCCAAAATACTTGGTAGGATAAAGAATTCATGTTCAGTTTCTCTCTGCAGCAGTTATTACCAGATGTATGATACTGATGTATGTTGGTGTTTTACTCACAAAACGGGGGTCTTTATTTAGACAAGCCTCTACAAATTCTTTAAAGGGTTTGCTGTAAGGGCCTTCCAATGTGGGTGGAGTGTTTTTGGGGATTAGAAAAAGGACTCTCATGGGGTGTAGATCAGAGTTGGGGGGTTCCCCTTTGGCCAACTCAATGGCGGTGATTCCCAGAGACCAGATATCAGCCTGAGTGGGTAAAGACATAAAGAGCTGTTTAAGGCATCAAAATTCAGTTCCCGTTGGTTAACAACAAAATGATGTCTCTTCATGCTCTCAGTGTACACACAGCTTGTTCACAAACGTTTGCCTCACCTTAAAGTCGTAGGCTGACTGCTTAATGACCTCCGGGGCCATCCAGAAAGGCGTGCCGACAAATGTGTTCCTCTTGATCTGAGTGTCTGTCAGCTGCCCCGCCACCCCAAAATCTGCCAGCTTCACATCACCCTGCTCTGACAAGAGCACATTGGCAGCTGGGAGAAAGGCAGAAAAGACAGACCGTTAAAATACAACCTAAAGTATCTGGGTCTGCTTTTTGTATCTGTTACAGTAGTCTGGTTAATATAACGTGCTAAAAATAAGATGAGGCCAGAACATCTGAGATAATGAGTAACAATGTTGTTACAGCTTATTCAGGCCAACTCTCACTTTTGAAATCCAAAATGAATTAATAATTAATTTTCGATTTTGGAGACTGGAGTGCTGCATTTAATTTCACAAGCAACTATAGATAAAAGGAGAAAAGGAGCACAAGAACACAAATAATACGGAGAATAAATCCACCCCACCGAGTAACACACCAAAGTTTTAAACTCCTTATTTGTGCGATTACTTAATTACAAAGTGTTACATTCTTTCATAACAAGGAAAGAACAGAGCAGAAAAGGCTCCACACACAAATATATGTAAAAGTGTATACAAGTCGCACACGCAGCATGTTGTGAGATTTCGAGCTCACAGATGGTGTTAAAAATGTACACAGCTCGTTGGCATATTTCAGTGTGTGCACTTCTTCTCTGCAGCATCTGGTTAAGGCCGGCTGTGCAGCAGCTCTCTTATCACAGCGTTCAGTTGTTGACATAAAACGTTGGATCACAGCATTGAGTCTTGTACTCACGAGAGCGTACGCTACAAAACAGCTCTTACCGATTATACCCGAGTTTGTACCAGCGCAGAACTTGACAACTATGTTAGCTGTTAGCTGACACCTATGAGACTCTTTGGGTGTGTTCACACCTATAGTTTGTTTTCTCTGGTATAGTTGGTGAGTTTGTAAACTTGGAGTTCTTCCCTATGATTTGGTATCTTTTCACAAAGAGAAAAGAAAAAACACGTCAGGATGTTCAGTCCGCTCACTGGACAGATGTGTAAATATAGAAAGAAGGTGCTGGACTATTAGAGAATACATAGAATATACTTTCATTTCGCAGATAGCTGCTAGCCCATACAGACCTTTGCACATCTCTAGTACCTTGCTGTATCACTGAAAACAAAGCATACGTGCCTACAGGAAGTTTTTTTTTTTTAAAATCTCAAACTTGTAACCTGGTAGTTTGTTTGGGTCAACTACCAGGAACATATTCACATCATAAATAAACTATTTGGAGTTCATTTAGAACTGCACCAAGACAACCTCTTCCAAAGGGTCTCTGTGTGGCTGTTTTGGTCTGTGCCCGAGTGCGATAACTGGGCTCACATCTGCACAAACAAACAGCACCAAGGGGGAAAATGAACCAGAGTTTGATTTAAAAGGACCGAACGCCGTAAAGATCGAAGTGAGCGCTCATTACCTTTGATATCTCTGTGAATCTTCCTTTCAGAGTGCAGATACTCCAGCCCCTTTAGTATTTCCCTCAGTATAGTAGCAATGTAAGTTTCTTCAAGAGGTCCTGGACGGAGCTAGGATGGTGACAGTGTGACAAAAGGATGAGTTTTCCTTCTCGAGTATGAAAAGTGCACTATTGTAGGAGTTGTCTAAAACTTTGTAAGCTGCATAAAAATAGAAATCGACTTACTAGATCCAGAGCAGATCCTCCACCTAAATACTCCATGATAATCCACAGCTTTGTTCCCTGTGGGAGGAGGAAACAATTGAAGGAACAAACCACTGTATGTGTTTGTATATTTAAGCATCTGGGCAAGTGTCACTTCAGTATTTACATTATCTCACCTTCAGATATGAGCCATAATACTTTGTAACATAAGGACTGTCGCACTGGCTCAGCACCGTGATCTCCTGCTGAATGTCTTCTATCTCGTCCTCTGCCTCCTCCAGGTCTATAATTTTAATGGCCACCACCTCCTTTGTGCGGTTGTTGATGCCTTTGTAGACCTCTCCAAACGAACCCTTGCCGATCCGCTCCTGCTTGGTGAAGTACTCCTCAGGGTCCAACCGAGTATTCTGGCCCAGTGAGAGCAAAAGAGGGATTTAAGTACAGAGTATATACCACGGTGACAGCCCCCTGTAGTTTAATGTGTGTGCTTATGAGTGGGCGAGTCTCAACACAGAAGCCATGTTCACAGTTGTCCCTTATCTCCATATTATAGTGTTTGCATGCACTGCCCAAATATAAAATGTGATTTATAATTAACCTTCTTATCTATGTCAGTGCCCATCTATTCAGTCACATCCCTATATAATTAACTAGACTCTAGATCGAGCTTTGTGCCAGGATGTAATTTAAGAAGTGTGACTCCTGAAAGTTCAGTGGTTTTGTCTCTCCATAACAGCAGGAAATGAGCAATGATTTGCGAACAAAGACGCCTTCAAATAAGTCACTAAGTGCAAAAAATATTATCTTTATTAAGACTTAACTCTAAACGCCCAACTCTGAAAAAATAAAATGTTATTACACACTCATACAAAATCAGAGATTATTATTACATATTTGTCATTTGTTGATGGCAGTCAGTTGTACACCTGACTGTGACACCGACAAGAACATTATATATACATAAATTCACATCTGTGCATACTAACACTTGCTTTTATGGCCTAGCCCACCACCCGGGTTATTCATGGAAAGCCTGAAAAGCCATGGGGGTTCGGTTGGTCTTGGATAAGAAGCAGGGAGGTGACAGTTGAAGAAAAGATCATTTCTCTACCTGGTTCTGCATGTCTCGAAGGTGTGCCATCCCCTCGGCTGGTTGGACGGGACAGGGACGGCCACAGTCCTGTCTTTCAAAAGTCAATAAATTGTCCTTTCGGGTTTTTTCTCCCCTCGTAGCTGTCTAGGAAGCTAGCTAGGCTGGCTAGCCAACTAGATAAACACCCAGTCTGCAAGCTTTAACGGGGCTGTCACTCCGCGGACTGTTTTCGGCCTCCGGGTAAAACGGAGGACTGAGCAGCCGAGCTACTGACCGAGAGACTCCATGAGTGTCGGTGGTCCGAAATAGAGGGGGAAAATAGCTCTTTCCGTGAATTAATAATTAATTCATTTCAAGGAGCGCTTAGCCCGTTGTTCAATTGAAGCTTGAGGAGGACAAAATAATGGCCCAGATCGAGAACGCATGCGCGTTTTTTTCTTAAATTCGTTGGAATTGTGGGAGTTGTATTTCTACATGCTTCAGAGACACGCTTCTTCAAACCTTTCAAGTTTTTTTCTTAACACGGTACACGGAAAAAATTAAAATAAAATAAAACTACATTCACAATTTTAATTAAAAACAAACAAACACGTGATCTCTTGGAAAATGGTTTTACCTACGCTCAGATCTAACCAAAGTCCCATATATATACACATATATCTCACATAATACCATACAAGCTGCCAGACAGCATTAGAACACCACTGAGGATTCATTACATACAAAAATAGAAAATGAACAAGTTCAATTCAATTTAAAGCTGAAATAAGTTAACAGTTAAAATTACATTTTGTGGAAATGATTGTGTGTGTTTTCTGCGTATGATTGATAGCAGAGGAACTGGAAATTCAAATTAGGGAAAATCAATTTAACCATATGCAGACAAATGATGGTTAGATTCACCCAAAGTGTTATGTGGGAGTAAATCTTTGTGTTTGTCTCTGTGATGAAGATATAATAGTATAAATTTGAGCACAGTGGATAGTGTGGACAAAGACGACACACATATTAACAAGACTGAGTAATATATTTTGAATGGATGGATGTTTATATTTTGTTTTGCTTTTATTTATTTAATCAAACCTTTATGCACGAGCTGTCATACATAGACATCATACCTAAAGACATCATCCAGAAACTGCTGACAATCTACAATATCTATCTACAATACAAAAGGTCCAGCTTCATTAAAATGCAAGTTTCATTTCCATCAGACTTTAAACCTGCACTCGAAGTAAACCATCTAGCCACCAAAACACCCCAGTAACAACTGGCCGGTTGGTGCATTTTTAACCCAGACATTGAAGCAAAGTCCCGCATCTTAATCGGCCCTGGTGTGACCCACACACAGACTATTTACCCCACACACTTTGTTGGGATGTGGTCACCCTGACCACCCTGTTTTCTTTTTTTTCCCGTGACGTTGGCTACTTTTATTTGAAATACATTTTATTTTTGCAGTTCAGACCAATTAACTTATGGGACAATAAAAATAAATAAAACGCGACCAACTTACGTAAATAAAGCAGGTTAAACTGCTAATTTTAAATGTCCATTGGTTTTCACCAACTCTTGCGGCTCTCGGTGCACTTCATAGTAACCGCCCCGGCGGTCACGCGGGGTAGAGTTAACAGCTACACCCACACTAACTAGAAGCGTTGAGAGCTTTCGCTGAGTCCGTCTCGGTTGGTCCTTTGAGGAGCCCCTGATGCTATTTGTATGACAGCACGAACAGCGTGTTGGCGCATGCCAGTTTAAACCCAGGTGGTAAAACCATAACGGTGAGTATTGACAGGACAGACCTGTGGCTAACCAGCATGTCAGTGCAGACAGGCAGCGGCTTACAGCGCAGCGTTTAATAAGCTAAAATCGATAGCGTCGTCTGTTAACGCTTTTCAAGCATAGCGACAAGCTAGATTGCTAACATACAAGCTAGACATGGCGTCTTACGTGGATTTTCACTCAGTGACATTGAAGCGGCGTGCCAGCAACAGCTTCATCTCATGTCGCTGTTATGTAACGACGTAACATGAAATGCTATTTCTCGTAGTGTACTCATTAGCTTGGACCTAAACCCACTACCTTACACCGTCTGGAGCAGGTGCTTTTTGCACAGGCTAATGATCGTGTTTAAAGTTTAGGTAGCACCATTTGCTACTGAGCTAATTGGCTAAATTCAGGGTTAACTGCAGCATGTGTTTTATTGTAAATTGGCATGTAATAAAAAAGTCAGGCAAGATATGAGCCTTGATCTGTTATTTAAAATGGGGCATTAAGTTGAGCTTATATTTCTGAACTCTTAGCTGCAGTGACACTCACACCCACACTTTGTTTGGTTAGTATCTGTATGTGCGTTTCATTTGTTTCCCATTTTGTGGGTTATCAGCTGGATGAGTGGGGCAACTTTCACTAGCCCCTCTGCAGAGGTGGCTGAGATGAATCGCATCCATTTTGAGCTGGAGTATACAGAGGGCATCAGCCAGCGCATGCGAATCCCAGAGACCCTCAAAGTGGCCCCAGAGAGCCAAGCGGGATCCATACCACTTCAGCAGCCTTTGCCCATTCACACAGCTCTGATGCAGGTTCCTGAGAGGATTGTTGTTGCAGGTGAGGATGACAGTTGGCAGTCATGTTTGAGGTATTATGTTTAAAACATGTATATGCTGTATAAAAATTTCATGGCCAATTTTTCTGTAGGTGATGAAGGGGATCCTCGATTTGCATGTCCAAGAGACTTGGATCTGATTCAGTCCATTCCTCCTGTGGACCTCCTGAACATGAAGGCCCCTCCACGTGTCCTCACCCTTACCGAGCAGCCTCTGGATTCGCTTGAAACAGACCAAACTGTCAACTCACAGCGCAATCCCAGCCAAGCGGTACGTTTTCTTTCAGAGTAATCTCAGCTTCCTTCTCAGAATATTGAATTTTCTTCTCTCATTATATTCAAAACTTCAAGTGGATCCATAATGTAGTGATATACTATATTTGCCTTATGCTGACATTATGGTTCAGTAGTGTTAGTGCATTGGGACTATGCTGGCACTCCATTGGCTTGTCTACTTGCAGAGAGTGTCTGTTGTCGATTGAGGCACTGTACAAAATATGTGGTACAACCGGTCTGCGGGCTACTTTTGCTTGTGCTGTTGTCGGTATGTTAGCCAGCTGCTGAGAAGAGTGAAGTTATAATCTACAAAGAGCTGAAGCGGTACTGAGTGTTAAACAATGTAAAGTATTCACTGCACCCACTGTCTGTGCTTCTCATGTGCTATCTTTTGGTCTGTGATTTGTTTTATTTTTATTTTTTTCCTCACAATCCTCCCATTCCTGGTGAACTCCATTGCCGCTCCCTTCCCTGTTCCAGCCCACTTGTCAGTCAATCAGCATTTGACTAATGCAATTGGCATTGGCAGAAAAACCAATGAGTTGAACAGAAAAATGTGGTGCATTTTGTTGACCATTATGTCGCTGTTCAAAAATTCATGACAACCACTTTAATAAAAGTTAAAATCTAAAATAACAAAACAACAAATAATGGGTTGCAGGGCCAGCAGCCAAAGCAGGGAAGTCCAAACCTCCCTCTCTCCTTCAGTTTATCCCGGGGAAACGTCCAGGTGTTCCCAGGCCAGGTGATTAAATATAGTCTGTACAGCAGGTCCTGGTTCTACCCCAGGGCCTCCTCCCATTAGGAAATGACCAGCAGAGCACCTCACCCAGGAGGCGTCCTCCTCAGCTGGATGCTTTTGATGTGGAGGAGCAGCGACTCTACTCTGAGCCCCTCCCAAATGACTGAACTCCTCACTCTATTGCTAAGGAAGTGCCCACTGACCTTTTGGAGAAGGCACATTTCCACTGCTTGTATCAGCAATCTCATTCTTTTGCCTTTAAAAGAACAGTAATAGTGTTAACAAAGAGATCAGGCCTAGATGAGCAGATTTATGGCCTTTCTCAACAACGATGCGCCATCTGGTGGCAGGTGGCTGCATAGCAATTTACCTGCATTTGGCTTCAATCAAAATTTAAAACAATTTAGATTATACTACTAGTACGTGTGATAATAGCGAGGATTAGTTGTCTAGTCAAATAGTCCTGCAAATCCCAACTTTAGGGAAATGTTTATGCAAATGGAGATGGTTGCAGTACCATATATTACACATCTAAAGTGAAATATCCCCCCCTTGAGTTTCAAGGGTTTAGCGCCAGGATAAATCAGATACGCAGAGCTACCTGCTGTGGTGACTCCTTATGAATAAGTGAGCAGCAACTAGTATACACAGCATTATTTCTACTTTATTAGTACTATCAGTTTAGATATTCCTTGATGGTGGTCTTGAAGGTGTTGCTGACATTTTTTATCCCAACATACTGGTCCTTAATTACAAAAATTGCCTGGAGTCGTGGGATTTATGAGACGCAATGAAAACTGAATGTGATTATTTATTTATTTTTTAGCTTTAAGGACTGTCTTTGTGCTGTGCTGCACTTCTTCCCATTTTGATTTCTCCATGGAGTATGGTTTGAGGTTCTTAAGACACAATAGAAAAATAATGCATTGGTAATTGGTGAATAGTCATTAATAATCACACATTCTTCTGTAGGAAAAACATCAATCAAGTGGCCAAAATTACAGATTTATTTTTCCAGTCAGTTTGGCTGAACTAAGTGTGGTTCATCAATCAGCAATCATGCGTTGCTGCAAACTGAGCTTGATGTTATTTCAAATTTGTATTTAACAACAGGCCAGCTTTCATGGTCGGCCTCGAAGGGAGCGCAGCGCGAGTGAGAACGTACCCGGCCGTCACAGCAGTCAGATCAGCAGAGGCGATGTAAGGTACGGGCACAGCTACGTTTGAAACACTGCTTCCCCACCGCTGCCTTTCCAATGCAAAGCTTTCTTTCACTCTTGGTTGATTTATAAAAATGTCTTCTTTCTTTTAATGTTTCTCCCCACCTATCTCCCTGCCAGTGTAACCCCTTCCCCTTCTGCCCCCCCAGTCCGTTTGTGTCCTCCCCTCTGTTCCCCCGAGGATGCAAACATCAACCTGTTTACAGCTGCTGGGCTCCTGACGTACATCCAGTCAACGACACGCCGTGCTTACCAGCAGGTCCTTGAGGTCCTTGATGACAGCCATCGCAGGTATGTTTTTTCTTTCTTCATTTCTTTTTGGCTGAATTTATTACAAATCTTTGCACTAAGAAAGATTGTTAAAGAAACAGATGATTGTTGTGGGGAAATTCAGGAAAAAGTCATGAGCATGAGTTTCTTATTAAAAGAAGTGAATTTTAAAACTCTCATACGTCACAGTCCTGACGTCCTGACTTGTGTACATCCCCCTTTGTTCAATGTGTAACTTACATGTTTGACGAGAAATCATAGATTATTTTTCCTTAACGTGACTTCAGCAAATAGCAAATACAAGCCCAATTCCAAAAAAGATGGGTCACTGCTAAATAAATAAATAAATCGAATGCAATGACTTGAAAATCTCAAACATGTGTGTTTAAGTGTGGCACCAGTGTCTCAGCACGGTCAGCTTTTCACCTGACCTCACACACGCGTCTCTCATTCTGGTCTTCGACATCACTATAAAGAAGGGAAGACCTCATTAGATGAATAACCTTTACCTGTCCCTCCAACCTCTCTGGTACTGCCCCTTGAGCTCACTGCACCATGCCTTCCCTGCAGCTGAGCCAAGGGGACCACACCTCCGCCACAATTAGTTCATTTTGAATTTGATGGCAGCAACACGTTAAAAAAACCAAACAGTTGAGACAGGGTCATGTTTATCACTGTGTAGCATCCCCTCTTCTCTTAATAACAGCATGTAAATTTCTGGTGATTGAGGACAGCAGTTACTGCACTTTTGGGAGAGGAAAGTTGTCCCATTCTTGTCTGATAGAGGATTCTAGTTGCTCGGCAATCCTGGGTCTCGTGTGTCATATTTTTCATTTCATGATGCTCCAAATGTTTCCAGTCAGTTCAACACTGGTTTAGCATCGTCTTGCTGAAGTAAACAAGGCCTTCTCTGAAAAAGATATTATCTGGATGGGAGCATATGTTGCCCAAATACCTGTATATACCTTTTAGCTGTAACTGTACCTTTCCACATGTGCAAGCTGCCAGTTCCATAGGCACTGATGCAACTCCATACCATCAGAGATGCAGGCTTGTAAACTGAAAGTTGATAATAAGCCAGTTGGTCCCTCTCCTCTTTAGTCCAGTGGAGGTGGCATCCTTGTTTTTCACCTGATCACAGGTTTCTACTTCTGCCTTAAGTTACTTTTGTGGATGTAATGATGAATTACACACAGTGATTTTAAGTGTTCCTGAGCCCAAGCTGTGATTCCCATGACATGTCTGTTTTTAATGCAGTGCTGCCTGAAATTCTGTATTGATTTTCAGCTGTTTGACTTGATTGGAGATTTTTGTCAGAATGTCAGATCTTTTAAAATGATATTATGTATCGGAGATAATGAGTGGTTCCTCCAACGGTTTCTGTTTAGTACCACTTACATTTCCAGCCTTTTGTTGACGCGGTCTCAACTTTATTAGGATGTGTTGCTGCTGTCGAACACAAACTGAGCCAGTTTTTTTTAATGAGTTTGTTGGAACATTTGACATGTTTTCTATGTTCTGTTGTGAATAAAAATGGTTTTCTGGGATTTGCAAATCATTGCATTTTGCTTTATATTTTACACAGCATCCCAGCTTTTTGGAATTGGGGTTAAAGTTTTAATACAAGAACATCTTTGTAATGTGTTCAGTTTCTGAGCTGAGAAAGAAGTCAAATATAAATGTTATTACCAGGGATGAAGCAACTTTTAAAAGACCAATTTGATCATAGCTGTTTGTTGTTGTTGTGTGTCATTGTTTCAAAGTCTGTGAGCCCTTTACCACACTCTTTTAAGCACAAATTCAATCATATTAACATATGAAGCTGAGCACATTCACCTATGGCTGAGGCCAGCAGTCATAGGTGAATGTGATCTGCAGGTGTATATAGTGAGTAGGCATCAAGTTGAATACTGGTCACAAAATCATCGAATCCCTCATTAAAGGCTGAATGAAAATGTGTTCATCTCCACAGGACACACCTGGATCTGGCCTTGGATTTAAACCCTGATGAGTCCGGTTTAGTGGATGCCTCCTCACTGAGACGACAGGTAATGTCTCATATGCTTGCTTTCTGCATGAATGAAAAGGGGCAGGCGATGGATAATTTATGTATTGTCCCAATGTATTTATCTTACTTTCAGGTTTACGGTAAACTATGATATAATGTATGGATATGGCTCCTTTTGAAGGATGCCGACAGAGCTGCACGCAGCAAGTGTTCTGTTACAGTTATTAGATACTCGACTCTAAACAAACAAAAATAAGGAACACAAATACTAACTGAAGAAGTAAAAAGCTATACAGAGATTTTATTTGAGAGTGGGAGTATTGTTTAATTGTTAGTGGCTATATTTCTCTGTGCACTGCAATGAAACACAGCCAGATGTGGAGATTTCTCTGCGCATGTTTCAGTAAATCTTAGTTAGGCCCAGCACAGGAAGTGTTTCGCCTTTTTTAAAATGTTTTAAAAAAAATGTTTTTTCAGATTGTGAAGTTGAATCGGCGTCTGCAGCTGTTGGAGGAAGAAAACAAAGAACGCTCAAAGCGAGAGGTGATCCTGTATTCTGCCACCGTGGCTTTCTGGCTCATTAACACCTGGATCTGGTTCCGTCGCTAGATGGATTCTCCCAAAACACTGGAAACCAAAGCACATCCCTGTTAAAGATGTGATCACTGACTTATAGCAAATTCTATATGGAGATTTATCCTAAACAGGTCAGTCTCGGCACTGACCTGTTTAGGATACAGGTAAAACGGCACAGGTAAAACATGAGGCAGAAAAACATTGTTTTCTGTTTGTCAAGTCGATGTGACAGAATTTCACAGTAATCGTGGGCTTAGGCTACGTTCACACTGCAGGTCTTAATGCTCAATTCCGATTTTTTGATCAAATCCGATTTTTTTTTTTTTTTTTTTTGGTCTGCCCGTTCATACTACAGATAAAATCGACAGCAAATGCGCTCTAGTGTGAACGCTCAAAGTGGCCCGCATGCGCAAAAGAAGATGTCACACACAACGCGCTCTGTTTAGACCCAGAGCAAACAGTATTGTTCGACTGATGGCCCTTAGTATAAAGACTTCGGACTTCACGTTTCCCAATTTTTGCTTTAAGTTATTTTGTTATTTACATAATAATGTAAATAACCTAATAATTATCCTTATTGCTGTTTTAGAGAGGAGCGGTGCTTCAAAGGATAGTTGCAGATTTCTGTCAGAATCTGCAGATTATGCAGTACAAATAAAATGTTCACGTTTCTCCAACGTTGTCTTCCCAGCAGTTTCACCGGATGGCCAGGAAGCGTTCGCGATGTCTTATCGGGCGCTGATAATTGGCGTCTGTCTTGTGTCAGTGACGTAAAAGATGGATTTAATGCGACTTGACCGTTCAAACAGCAGTCGCTTTCTGAAACATCGGATATGTATTGGATTCAGGACCACATACGAAAGTGACCCAGATCGGATTTGAAAATATCGGATTTGTGCCGTTCACACTGTCACACCATGATCGGATATGGGTCGCATAGGGTCAAAAAAATCAGATTTGATGCGCTTTCGCCTGCAGTGCGAACGTAGCCTTAGTGTCTCGCAGCACTAAAATTAGAAGTAAATAATTTTTTATAAACTGGCGAATGACTGGCAAGCCAAAGCACAATGACAATGCAGCTGAACGATTTAGCAGCACCAACAACCACTTCAGTTAAGGTAATGCTATCTCCATAATGTGTCCTATTTGAGAAGCTTACTCCACTGTCAAACCGATATTTTTGGTTTGGATCAGCCGTAAATGAAATATGGTACAAATTACACAAACAACTGTCAGCTCCTACTGATATAAATAGTTCATGCAAATATTACTGTTTGCACGTCTAAACTTGACAAATCCATTGCACATAATGAACTGGTGTTACAGTTGTGTAAATGAAATCTTTTAACCTGAACAAATTATTAGATGTTAAGTGACAAATGTTTTGGGAACCATAGTTGCAAGACTGAACCTGACTTTTCTGTTGAAAGCAGGTCATAAACTACCATTCTTCCAGAAGTGTCAAACTGAACCGATTGACTCTAAAGATGCCATAACGCTGACCCTTCGTTACTGGAAAAACTTCTGTGTACATTACAGCATTTGAAAAGCCTGTCTAATCTGTCTTTAATGTTATTTATTTTAACGTTTTTGTCTAGGGGTTGTGTCATCTTGATTATTTGCTAACCAAAGTAACAAGGGTAGGGTACTGTGAAGTGCTGTTTTTCCATGCTGTTATCTCATCTTTGTTCCCACTAAGTCACCTGCAATATTAAAGCATGGAATATGACATTTGATACATAATTTAGTGTGATACAAAGAGCCCGTGTGTGTATGATCGTCCAATGATAAGAGGTCGATCTTGTTGAAATTATTTTAAAAAAACATCATTTTATTTTGATAATAATATAAATATGTATTTAAAGCAGGTTTATTTATCACATATAGTACTGAGGTGTCAGCAAAGAGTTGCTGTTAGTTTTTCTTTGAAGTCTGTACCTACATGTCTCACTTAAAGCTGGATGTTGGAGTTAAAACTTTAAATTATTTTGTAATATAAGAATACACTTGATGTTTGTAAATATGTTTGCTGTAATAAAAGATGGATGTCAGTTTCAGCCGTGTGTGTGTTCAGCGCTGACTCCGACATTCTCCATTAGGTGGCAGGCATGCAGCACCAGGAAGAAGAAGATGATGTGTTTTTAACTTGAAAGGCATAACTTGAGAGACGTCTTCAATTAAAACTTTATGGACAATCTACTATCCAAGGGATCCTGCTCTAATTATCTGGGAAACTCGACTTAACTCACTTTAAATCACTTTTTCGCCTTTTTTCCTGGAACAGTAACACGAAGAGGAAACTGTCGGTGGTGACGGCACAATGGGGATCACTAAACTGGCTGATTTAATACGCTCAGATGCTCCTGATGCCATATCGTATAAGGATATCACTGACTACACAGGTACAGACACGATCGGTGATGGTTTCAGCAGCAGGTCTGACTCTGTTAAGGAGGTCAGCTGCAGCTGCTAGCCGCTAATGTTAGCACTCTCCCCCTAGCTACTAGCATCGCTAGCTGTAATTATAGCACCTGACATTAAAGAAACGTTTTTTGTAAAGTATTACCAGTCCACGTACCACGAATTAAAAGCTACTGCTATAATAATCGGGCATTCCGAGGTAGTAATTAATAACTTACCCGTGTCCGCACTATTTCTCTTATGTTAATCAGCTAACTCGACAGTCCAATCAAAACATCTGTCTTAATTCAATGTAACTTTATTAGTGCCGAAAACACGCACACACAGCATTGCGTGATAACTGTGTTATTAATACTATTCGCCTCACACTTTGAGCACCATAACACAAGGAATCAAATGTTAGCTGAACTGTATATGAAGTGGTCCACAGTAGGGGTGGGGGAAAAAATCGATACTGTGTAGTATCGTGATATTTTGTTTGCTAATAATGTATCGATACAGGGACAGCAGAAATCGATATTTTGTTACAAAAAAGGTTTTTGTGCTCTGACTTCAGAGCATGTTGATCCTTTTTCTGAGCAAGAATCCTGACATTCCTTCACTGTCCAAATGTGTTTAACTTTTTTTTATGGCAGCAATAAACATGACAGTTTACTTATTTTAATTTAAGACATGTTTTATTTTAATTAAGTTTAAAACTTTTTTATTTAATGTAAAATTATATTTTGTTTTAATTTACTTTCAAATTCTTCAGTTGCTGAATGGGCTGCATAGTTTTCATAAACTGCATAGTTCAGAATAGCTATAATTGTACCCGATGGTTGCATTCAGTTAAGTTGGGCTAGACTGTAATACAAACCGTTCAGTTTGTCAACAATAAAACTGAAATGAGAGAAAGACTGAGTGTGAGACTTTGATATTAGATAAAATGAATATTAATGAAGTTTACCTTTATGTACAGAATCTGAATATCGCAAAATATTTTTAAAAATTGCAATAATATTGTATCGTGCGTTAAGTATTGTGATAATATCGTATCGTGGGATGTATGGTGATTCCCACCTCTAGTCCACAGTCCAGCTCTGTTTACTGCTGAGAAAAGCCATAAAAGAATAGGCATAGGTAATCCTACCAGCAATTTATACACTACAAATCAGCGCTGCATGTTAGCATGTTGTTGTTGTTATTATTATTATCAATACTGCTATTGCTGGAAATTTTTTTCCATCATAAATTCCTGACAAGTAAATGGAGTACAGTATTTGACTTGGCTTAATAGTGTAAATCATTTCAAGTGCGTTTAGGTGAATTTAATCAAGTGTAATTTGAGTGGATGTTACTGAAAAGTAATTAATGTCTAAGGGCACATTTAAACTGTTGTGTATTCACGCTGCTGTTGTTGTATTACTATACTCCACAGGAAAAGTAATCGCACTCGATACCTTTATTGTTGTAAATCAGTTCCGTGCAGCAACGCCTTCACTGAGGTAAGCATGTTGTGATGCTGTTCTGTCCTGTTAAACTGAAGTAAACGTTATTTTTTTCTATCTCTTTACTGTTTATCATGGTGTATTAATTCCTTATCAAACCTAGTACACTGGGTGCCTAGAAAAATACAAACACTTGTAGAATAGTAGACATTTGAATTAAAATAATCCTGCAATAACATTTCTAAAGATTTTAATTTTTTTTCTTTCATTCATTTCACTTAATTTGTTCTTTTAAAGGTTGCACTGTGTTATCAGTGCATGAGATTAAAAATATTAGAAAGGGCTTACAAAAATCCCCACATCCTACAACTATACAGCCAATTAGTGTAAACAAGACCTCACTGACACCAGTAAAATACACTCACTGGTCACATTGTTAGGTACACCTTGCCAGTATTGGGTTGAACCCATGTTTATCTTCAGAAAAACCTTGATTCTTTGTTGCATAGATTAAAGAAGGAGCTAGAAACATTCCTCAGAGGCTTGCTGACAGGAGCGGCACCTTGTGTGGTCTTCTGCCTATCTGCTTTAAGGTTCAGCGTGTCATATGCTCAGATATGCTCTTCTGCATACCTTGGTTTTAACAAATGATTATTTGAGTTAATGTTGCTTTCCTATTGGCTTGAAGCAGTCTGGCCATCCTTCTCTGACCTCTGGCATAAACAAGGCGTTTTCACCCAGAGAGCTACTGCTTTTTGGATATTTTCTCTTTTTCAGACCATTCTCTATAAACCCTCGAGGTAGCTGTGCAGGAAAAAGTATTTCTATTCTTTTTTGTCTGTGTATATTTGTGAAATGCTCTTGATTTCTCTTCTCCAGCCCCCTCACAGGTCTCTTCTTTCGCACACTCACTTTCCTGGAACATGGCATAAAACCGGTCTTTGTGTTTGATGGAAAGCCTCCTGGGGAAAAGAAGGCTGTTGTAAGACACAACCTGCATGTATAGTTTTTGACTTAACATGATACTAAACATTTCCTGGCATGTTTAAGAACACTTTAGGTCAGAGAGACTAGTCTAAAGTAAATATTTTCAACGTGTAGGTAAATTTGATCACTGCCAGATAACAGAGATACAGACGACTGTGACTGATTGAAAATTGTTGTTTCTGCAGCTTGAGAAGCGAGCCCAGACGGCAGGTAGGAATTACTCAAACCAGACGGGCACAGGTAGGTCTGTGCAGAAAATGCACAAAGACTCGAGTTTTCAGTGGTTTTAGAACAGAGGTGATCTACTGGAAACATTATTTTGATGTGTTTTTCCTCTGTGCTCACTGCAGCGTCATCACAGACTAAAGAATGTCTTCAGCTCCTGAAGTATCTTGGTGTACCTGTTATCCAGGTACGACCTGCTACGTAATGAATATGTTTGTTCTTCCTCCTCTGCAAATTTCTCTTCATGCATGTCACTTTTGTCTCTCAGGCTCCAGGGGACGCTGAGGCACTGTGCGCTCAGCTGGTGAGAGAGGGAACTGTGCACGCTGTGGCGTCAGAGGACATGGACACGCTGCCGTTTGGAGCCAATATTCTTATTCGTCAGCTGAATGCAAAGAAGGACAGGTAGAAACTGTGCAGCTCACTTTTTTTAAATATAAACAAATTTAGTAAAGGTTTGCAATGGTTGTTGCATTAATTTAGTGTTCATGATCAGATCCAAAGCTTTATGAGGCTGTCATACGTGTATTTACGTAAATTATGTCAAATGATTAGAATCTCAAGTTATTGTAATAACCTGCTCACTTGCACTGATTTTCTGTATTTATGGTAGATGAGACGGAGCTCCATAATGACTGTACTTTCTGGCAGCAGGTGGTGAACTATTTTAAACCACAGCCACAAGTCTCATAAGAAAAGAAAAGGAAATCTGCTCCTTACTTTTTCTTGCAGACAGCAGTGGACTGTCAGACAGAAAAAGGCTGCTTGCAGCTCATTAGCAGGTAGTTTACACTCAGTTTCTAAGCCAAGTTGAGATGTGGTGTAAAATATAAATAAAAATAGAAAGAAAACATTTGAAATTCTTATAAGTATGATATTAATTTCAAAATGGATAAATATATAATGTTGAAACTTTATGCTAGCAAAATCTTTTAGAAAAATTAGCACTGTTGCAGCAAAAGACTGGTTAAAAACAGCTGGTATCGATACTTAAAACATTATGTAGGAGTAGCCAGTGGATAATGGATTGTTGAAATGACTCCACTCTACACCCTTACAAAGTTTTATTCATTCAAAACATTTCGAGTTATCTGTTACAGACAGAATATCGCGCACGCAAATGCTACCAAAAACATGACCTTGGTGGAGATAACAAACATTAATCCACTGAATTTGCTACACAAGAAAGCTGAAAGCTTTATAAATGGATGAACTACTACACGTCTTAAGGTTTTCTGATATCGTTGATCACGCACTTTGCTGATAGCATACAAAGCACAAAATAATCTACTTTTAAACTGTACTCAGAGAGATACAGTATCAACTGAGAACAAATGGCATGTTTGATAAAAGCAAATATTATTATTTTTTAAAAATCTATATATGTCACATGTATGGAATAGTTGTGTATTTTGCTAAAATGTTTAAAAATATAGGGGTAAAAGAATATAAGAGACGTTATCATTGTATATGAAACATTCATTTTCATGTCTTTTGTGTGGTTACTTATTCTTAATGTATTATTTCTGCTCGTCTTTGTTTTGGTTTTAGATTTTGACATCTAGTTGTGAACTAGTTGATCTAGTTGAACTTAATGTTTTATTTACGCTCTTTTTTTACAGTGAAGTCATTGAATACTCCTTACCTAAACTATTAGAAAAACTCCAAATTGGTCATAAGGAGGTAAGATTGAAACATTTAGATTTCTCTGAAAGTATGTAATTTATTATAATATATCTGTATTGGACATACTGCTATAGAAATGCACTTTAGCTGTCTTATTCTCTTATTTTGCATTTGTCTGCCAGTTTGTTGACTTGTGTATTTTGCTCGGCTGCGACTACTGTGAAAAGATACCCGGTTTGGGTCCTAAGAGAGCTCTGACCCTGATCCAGAAGCACCGTACCATAGAGGATGTGGTTTTGCATATCAACAAAAAGGTATCAGATGGTCTTTGTAGCTTTGGCTTTACTTCTGTTACAAAAGAACATGTGACGTCTAACAAGCCAGTGATATCTGGCCTTTAGACCCATCCTGTACCAAATATGTGGAAATACAGAGAAGCAAGGAAGATTTTCTTGGATGGGCCACAAAGCTCAGCTCCCGAGCTCATCTGGACCGAGCCAAATGAGGAGGCCTTGGTTGAGTTCCTCTGTCACACCAAACGAATTAAGTACGTTTTTTTTATTGACCTTTTCTATCGTGCTTCTTTTAGTGTGTGTATATATATATATGTATATGAATGAATGAAACTATACATATGAAAATTGAAAGTCATCTTTGTTTGATTTTAGGGAGGAGAGGATCCGTAATCGAATGGTGAAGTTCCGTACGATGCGGGAAAATAAACGGGAGGAGAGGGAAAAGGAAAAGGCAGAGGGTGGTGGGACGCAGACTTGCATTAAGGACTTCTTTAGGGTTACCAGAAAGCGAGTGCAGGTGAGCTCAGAAAACAGTGATGCAAATATAAATCAAAATGTGTGCGTTTTTAGGAATAAAATGGTAAAAATAACTTGGATAAAATTAGCTTTTCTTACTTTTCCTCTAGCCTGTGGACAATGCAAGCTCCCCAACCAGCAACAGAAAGAGACCAAAGTCAAAATAAGCATGTGCCAGTTGTCTACGCCACAAGGATGGGAGTGTTCATCTCTCAGTTCATCTCTGTCTGGACATCTCAAACAATTATGGACCATTTCCAACATGCAGCTTATCTGTCATCCCAATCTTGAATATGCACCATAAGAGAAATGTTATTCTGTTCATTTGATCTTGGGTTACGGTAATATTTTTACAAATGTAAATATTTTTATAGGAAAAAAAATCTTTTTTCTTTTACAGGATTTATCTTATCAAAGTGCCTTTTACTTTTTAAGAAGAACTCAAAATAGGCATCACACAAGACAGCTCCTCTGACAGTACAGTAAAGTGATCTCATGTGAACAGTATGGTCCACAACAATGGAAATCACTGGGTAGTTCTTCAGTGTGTCCAGCAGTTTCCTGCAAAGCCACCAAGAAAAGCAGAGCAGGAGGTGGATGGCTATGAAAGGGAACAGTGTGATCACTGTCAGGGAGGCCAAAACTGGAGACAGCGGATGTCTCATCTCTAGACATTCAATGAGCACCTGTTGTGTAAAGTGTGCCAAGGCAGGGACCAAAGACTTGAATATTAAAACATGTACAAGCGGTATCATGTCTGAAAGAGACACTGAAGTGTTTAAATAAATGCAAAAATGTGTAGAATTTATGTTCATGCTCTTTATGTTTTGCATTTTTATATCAGTTTCAGTTTGCCTTTTTAAATTAAAGCAATCTTTGACTGTGTTTTGTTGCGCGATGTGCTTATGAGCGGATGGACACTGTAAAAGTGCTGTGTTTTCATAGCACATTATTTTCTGAAGCACTTCCAAAGGCAAGTGTTAATTTTAATCCACAATACGAGGCGTCATTCCAAACCAACAGATGGCGCCGGTGGATGAGGAGCTGCTGGGGCTCACTTTTTTCGCGTGTAGGAGAAGAAGTGTGCCAGTCGGTCAGTAGACCTCTCACAGCAAGGTGTCTCTCAGACCACAGTTACCGCCGTCGTACGCGGCAAGTTTGTCCTGAAGACACCCGTCCTGCCCCGCGTCCCTTGACCACACTCCCCCCACCCCTAGGTAAAACAAGCCGTTTTAGTTTTCGGTCATGGCGACGAGTGCGAAGCGTAAGCAGGAGGAGACTCATCTGAAGATGCTCCGGGAAATGACTAGCCTGCCCGCGAATAGGAAATGCTTCGACTGCGACCAACGCGGCCCGACCTATGTCAACATGACAGTGGGCTCCTTCGTCTGTACCACCTGCTCCGGGATCTTGTGAGTGTCCTTTTGGGCCAAAGTGTTGTATTTATTCTTTAGTGTCCCACGGTTGGACGGCGGTGGGGACACCGGCGCTGACTTGGCGGTACCGTTAGCTAGTTAGCTAGTGTTAAAGTGAGGACAGGTAACGCAGACGTTACCTTCGGTTCAGCCCGGAGCTGTCGGGCTGGGATGGGAGGTGTTAGCAGATTGGATTGTTTACATCTGTGCTTTAGTGTGATAACATATGTTATTAGAAAACACAAAGGGTGAGTGAGGGGGCTGTGTCAGTGGCTTGATTGTCTGTGTGAGTGTGTGTGAGTGTCTAGGGTAGCACGCCTAACGCTGGGTTCGTAACTTTGGCTGACAGTCAAATATTTGACCACCGGGTTCAAAATCGGCACGTCATGGGGGGGAACCTCCTCTAGTTGAACTTTAGCTGGACCTCTGAGAAGGCTTGTCGCAAGAACACACACAGATAAGCAGAAGCAGGGTGGGTCTCTGAAGTTGGGAAGTAATTGAAGAGCAGCTGGGCCAGTGGGTCGCCTGCAACTGCGACTGAACCACATCTTCCTCAAAACGTCAAATCATTGTGAAATCAGGCAATAAACCGGATCAGCGCAATATGCTGTCCGCCCACACCCATTAAGTTGCTGATACTGAGGAAACATTTCTGCGTATCCTGCTATCAGTATACAGCATGGAAATTACTTAAGACAAGGTGTTGCCAGCCACTGCTTACCCTTTAAATTGGACATTATGATAGTCTGTAGCCCTGTATTCAATTCTTAAATTCTATTAGAGTAGCTCTGCATGATTGACAGTTCAGCATAAAGCTTGTCTGTCTTATGCCAGGCTTCAGTTTATAACAAGTCTGTCTAAAACAAGTTTAAAACTAATTTTCTTCTAATTGGCAGCTCCTCACAAACAGAAGGTTTGGACAGCAGGTGGGTGGGGCTTCTATACTCACAGATGGAGCATTGTCCCTGACCATATTACCATATATCCGGTTTCGCTGACATCATATGCAACCCAAAATGGAAAAAACAAGCAAACAAACAAACAAAATGCGAATGGGATTTTAAATATGTTAAAGTATTAGCACACCAACTAAAAAAAGTGATATCAAAAGACTGGGGACTTGTATAGGGTGTACTCCCACCTTTTGCCCTATGGTGGTTGTGTTAGATATGGGTTAAGCAGCTACAGGAAATGTTCGTTGGAAGTTGTTGCTGCTAGTTATAGAGTTTGTCATGTAATTTTTTTTGTACAGTTTGCACTTCAAGTGATGAATCATTGTGTTGAGTAAATATGTGTTCGTGAGTTAATAGGTTTGTCAGATTGTGAGTGTAGATGATTGTGACTCAGAAGAACAGAATTTATGAGGAGTCGCTGCAAGAAATCTTGGTATTCACATTTTTTTCTGGCAACTGGAAATAATTAGATGAATAATCAGTTTCTCAAAGTGAGCTGTGTTCTATGTGGACAGGTCTGTACAATGATTTGGTATGTGCAGACCAAATACTAACTACTGTACTTTTCCCCATGTTTAGACAAAGTGTTGAAGGTCTGTCAAGTTGCAGTTTACATCAATTTTTACATCAATCCTGGTTTCCAATGACAATGTCTCTTTGTATACCTGAATTCAGCCTTAAAGGAGCCTTGTTTTACTCCTTTTATGTTGATGTTGTGTGTGTGTGCATATATTCTCTCATTTAAACGTGATCTTTGTTCTACACAATCAATCAATAAATCACAACATTCTTTTTGGTCATGTTTACTCTTTATGCTAAAGTTCACAAACCAGTTTGTGTACCTTCTACTAACACACTCATGTTTTTCTTACATTTCGATTTATATGTGTTGCAATCCCTGAATACTCACTAGTGTTACTACACAGTTATTTTGTACTGATTTTTGCACTTGATACAGATCAGCTGATCGAGATTTGTTTTAACTTTTTTCCCCATGTGTCCATGGTAAATATGGACAGGGACTTTCTTGTTTCAAAACATTAAACCAAAAGTAAGTTTGGGTTTACAGATTATCCATCCATCAGTTCATTTTTCCTCCATCCATATTCTTTCCTTTATACACATCAGGCTGGCAGGGTGGGCTGGAGCCAGTTCCAGCTGTCATGGGGCAAAAGGTGTGGTGCAACCTAGACAAGTCACCAGTCTGCAACAGAGCTAATACAGAGAGACAAGCAACCATTCACACTCACATTCACACCTATGGACGGTTTAACATTGCTGATTAACAAACTCCTGCATCACTTCTGACTGTGGGGGGAAGCTGGAGTGATTTCAGAGAGGGAGAACGTGCTGACTACACACAGATTATTTGTTGATATGTTGATATTATGGCATCTGCTAGAAATCCCTAATAAATATATGTCACGTGTAATTAAACTATGTCAGTAATGTTTGGGATATCGGTGAATTTACAATTACAATCCTAATATTTGAACCTAAAACTATACTAAGTGCAAACATACTTTTTTTGTTGTTGTTCTGTATTTTAGAAACGTCTGTCCGATGTGCTTGGCAGGTCCCAAACAAAGCTGCTTTCTAAAGTTGTCCTTACATGTACCACACCGCAGGAGAAACTCATTTTCAGATGCGTTGGAAATGCTCTTCTTAGAGACAGGAGACATGATGACCACTCTGTCTCCCTGTGATTTCACCGGACATTTCCGCGCAGCTTTTCTCACGCTGGTGTAAATCAGCACTGTGAGAAATCGCACAGACTTTGCACAGGGAGCGGGTTAAAAGGCATTTAATGTCTGGCTCCACGGGACATGTGTGTTCTGCATCTATTAATGATATGAAAAGCTCAGGGCTGCTGTTGTGCATGTGTGAAAATGACTATAAAGTACTCAAGGGTGCGTTCACTCTGACAAGAAGATGTAATGAGGCATCTGTGGTTTGGGTTTCTGTTTGCTTTTTCTTTGTAAACGAACAGCACTGGTTGGCATCCTGCTTCTTTTGTTCTTTAGCTAACAACATATACCTCCTCCGCCCACAGGCGAGGACTGAATCCCCCACACAGAGTGAAGTCCATCTCTATGACCACATTCACACAGCAGGAAATCGAGTTCCTACAGAAACACAGCAACGAGGTATCGCGCACACTTTACAGCAAAGCGCTCAGCACTGTCATTTACACTGTCGAGCATTATTTTGATAATAATGTCCTAATTTAGCAGTAGCCTTCTTTATTCGAATTATTGGCATTCCTTTCTCCTTTTTATATACTCACATTTCTCTCCGCCCCTTCCCCCCTTTTCCCTTTACTCTCCCTGACCTCGTTCATGGCTGTGCCACCACCCCCACCACTATCCTCTCCTTGCCTCCCACTCCCTTCATTCCTGTGCCCCCCTGTAGGTCTGTAAACACATCTGGTTGGGCCTCTATGACGACAGAACATCAGTCGTTCCAGATTTCAGAGAACCGCAGAAAGTAAAAGAGTTCCTCCAGGAAAAATATGAAAAGAAGAGATGGTAACATAACCTTGTTGTTTTATTAGTTTTATCAAGTTTGAGCAGTGATATTTGCATACTTTATTTCACTTTTATATATATCTTTTTTTTTTAACTGTGTGCAAACATTGGGTTATGTTATAAAGGTAGTAAATACTTTAGAGTGCTAAGAATTCACAAAGTTCTTGTTCAGTCGTTGCTTGTTACTGTCAGCAAAGAAAATGATTGCTGAGCTTTACCTTTGCCAAAAACCATTTTGCTGCTGTGGACTTGGTTAACCATATGTTTGAGTTTGGCAGCACATTCTTCATTGTCTAAGGCTTTCTTTTTCTGTATCATTTTGCTGCTTCTTCTGCAGAATTTTTGGATTTCAAGCACAACTCTCAAATACTCATGTACAAAGCGCGGGGCCAATTTTATCTTCTTTTGAAATACTGTCCTGCTGCCTTTGTCTCAAACACTTATCCAACTTAGTGTCACAAGGCTCATCAACCCTACCATTTATCCAGCACTATAACTAAGTAAATTAAGGTAACAGAAACCATATATGTGAAAATCTTCAGACCATATGCTTCGTTTGAGACCTAAAATGATATGTTCCAATAGCTCTTCAGTATGACCATCATGTTATCAAAGCTGTGTGTGCTGGGACTAAATATGGCTTTTGCTTCGTGCTGGTGCTCTTCCCTGGATTTTTAGGTATGTTCCAGCTGACCAGGCAAGGGTAGTAGCAAATGTTCAGGCTTCTGTGTCCGGCTCCTCAGCAAGCAGCACTGGCAGCACACCAGAAGTCCAACCCCTCAAAACCCTGCAGCTCAATAAGACCCCTCTGCGCCAGGTGAGACGAATGCACACAGAGCCTCTTTCAACCCATCGGCCACTCTTTTCCTTTCTCATTCAATTTTCAGCTGAAGAAAAGTCTTGTTTTTTTTTTGTGTGTGTGATTTTTTTTTTTTTTTTTTTTTACAATTTTTTCCTGACTGCACCACCCAGTCTCCGGGGCTAGCTCGTTCCCAAGCTCAGAGCGCTGCTCAGGAGAAGAAATTTGACTTGCTCTCAGACCTGGGTGACATTTTTGCTGCTCCACCCACTCAAACTGCCACCCCTACCAACTTTGCCAACTTTGCACATTTTCCAAACCAGTCAGGTAAGATGTCTTTCATGATTCTCATAACATGTACTGTTGTTGTCGTTGTTGTTGTTTTTTTTTAATTGACATCCAACTAGTAAATACAGATATGCGAACACTGTGTTTTGTCATTGTCCCTTACATTTTTCTCCTGCCATTGTTTTTATTCCCACATTCATTGTCTGTTGTTAATTTTCCCTTGTGTATGGCAGCAGCACCTCAGGGTAATTCAAATACCAACTTTGCCAACTTTGACGCATTCGGAAACACTGCAATTCCATCCCATCAGAGCACATCATCTCCCTCAAAGTCCTTTTCATCAGGTACCACCCTCCCTGCCATTTTCCCCCTCCATCTTATCCACATGTATGCACCCTTACTACAGTTTTTCTTTATTCATCTCTCACCTGCTGTGTCCTCTGGGCCAACACACTGTATCCAGGAATGCACTGGATGCTCGAGGTTTTTGTTGGTCTTTGTTACTGTTGCTATGGTTATCTCGGATGAGCAGTTGTATTTATTGTACTGCTTTCTGGTCTACTTGGAGGCCATTTAGAGGATGCGTGCACAGGCAGTGCCCTATAGTGTAACGGTCAGCCTAAACTGGAGGGTACATGACATCTGCACAGAGCTTGCATCCATTCTTTGCTGACAATATTGCACATCGTGTGGACGCTAGCAGACCATTGCCAGTGTGTAAAGTATAACGCTGGGCTCAGACTGCACAATATTTTTCTCTCCTACTATGGCCATCATTTCAGCTTAGGGAGTTACAAACTCATAAAATCCTACCTTTCCTTAACCCTTTCTCGTGTCGTGCTTGCACACTTCACCAAGTGTGTGATATCATCGGGAACCAGGCTGCAGGCTGGCGGGATTCAGAGAATGTAAACAGACGGGCGGGTATGTAAAATACCGTCTGTCTGCTCCATGTGAGCGTTCCAGCCAGAAAAACTGGCAACATCACAGCTGAGGGGCAGAGAAAACTAAACAGTTTGTGGAGAGCTTGTGTTGTTTAACCTCACAGAAGAGACAGAACTGTTGTTGAAGACCTTCTAACATCTTAGTGTTCAGGTTGGTATAACGCGAGGTGTCCCAGAAACAACCTCAGTTTTTATTCAAGATGTTATTAGACAAGAATATAGCCCGTTTTCCCCCCAGACTTAAAACGATGTCCCTTATTGTCCACTAGGACCAAAGTCTCATATCCCAATATGAGACATTTCTCATCCCGATAATGATATATATCACAAAATAGTGCTTTTTCTGTAAATTCTCTGAATCTCGGGCAACTTGACTTGTGTGAAGTGTTTTCAGCTGAGCGTGGTGTACCTGGAGTCGAGTGTTTTGACTGATGCATGAAACTATGTTTTTAGATATAAGTTGTAACGGACGCCTTTTCTTTGTGAGTATTTATTACATGGTGTGCTGCGGGGAAAAGGCTGTTCTAACGTTTGAATCTAAGGTTTATTTTGAGCACATGACGGCTCTTTTTTTGCTTCCGTAAACTCTGTCCATGCTCTTTCACGTGATTCTTGCATAGGTGGTAGAAGACGTTTGTCGTGTTTGAGTCTGTGGTGGGGACCAGTTTGCGGCATAATTTGCATAGTACGGTTTTCTGGTCAGTGTCAGACTTTTCATAACCAAACCAAGGTAGCCCCTCGTTTAGGAATAAGATCCTCGATTTGTTTTGACTGGTCCTTCTGTTTGGAGCTACCTGGTTCTGCCTCATCTTCCCAAATATTGCTGTAAACAGTGTATTTTGCAACACCACGAAACAAACGATAGTGTCGTTTCGTCATCCGATATATTTCGTCATATCGCACAGCCCTATTGTCCACGTAAGGCCATTTGACAAGTGTCGTGAATACCCCTGCACGTCTTTTTAATTTGTGCTCATTTGAAAAAGACATCCGTAAAGGACAGCGAAGGGAGGTTCCCAGCGAGAGAATTGCTGTTGATCCTTTTAATTATTTGGGTGTGTGTGTGTGTGTGTTTATGCATGTGGCACTTGATGTTTGACTAGTTCTTTTATTGATGTTAATATTTGTTAAAAGGGGGAGGAGTGCCAATTCCATCAGTGTCTAGTGCTGCCACTGCCCAGTGTCAGACAGGGAGCCAAAGAGAGGACCGCTATGCTGCTCTGGCTGAGTTAGACAACGAGCTCAGCTTCTCTGCCTCCACAAGCAGCAATGTGCAAGGGTGAGAAAGTGACACACACACACAGTGAGATTTACCAGGAACAGTGAATTTGTTCATGTGGCCTCTCTGCCAAGCTGAAAACACTCTGAAAAGTATTAGAAGAGTATACATTAATTTGATAAGTGTATTTATCAGTGTGATGAACACTTGATGCGGATGCACAAGTGTATGTTAAAAAGGCTGGTAATGGCTTTCGTATCCTTTATTAAACATTCAGTGACATCATTTTTTTACAGGAACATATTTGGACCAGCACTGGGTTCATCGCCAGCTCAAAACCCGCCTGTGTTACCCAGTATGCAACCTGGCTTTGGAGGTGCTCATGGTGCTCACTACTACAATGATGCATACAGAAATAAAAAACATTTACCTCTTGTTCATTTAGCTTAAACACTCATTTCATGGCTGTTTTCCATCTAGCCGTCCCATCCACAAATCCTTTCGTTGCCGGAGCCATTCCTCCAGAAATGGCCACCAACCCTTTCCAGACCAATGGCAGAGCTCCAGCTGCAGGTGTGTACGCACTTAGAGTTTAACGTACTTCACTATAAATGTTTCTGTTTTACTTAGACATTTGTGTTACTTTGATGTAACTCAGTTACATTGCCTATTAGCTTCGTGATTTGCCAAATTATCTAGAATTTACTCCTTGTGTGTGTGTTGTGGGTATGTGTGTACACTGACTGTGCACACATGCTGTGTGTGTCTCGTAGCCTCGTTTGGTACTGGCTCTATGAGCATGCCTGCAGGCTTTGGGAATGCGTCTTCCTACTGCCTCCCCACCAGTTTCAGCGGAAACTTCCAGCAGCAATTCCCTGGTCAGGCCCCCATCCCTTACTCTCAGCCAGGGGCCTATCACCCTCAGTCTAATGGTTAGTGGTCTTCCACATCCCTCCGTCCTCTTACCCTAAGTGTCTGTGCAGTGGCGGCCATTAATTTAAAGGTTTTTTTGCATGCTTTTTTTTTTGTTTTGTTTTTATTTACATAACAGCTCTCTGCATTAAGAATTAAGTTGAAGCCTTGCTGCCTCAAATTAAAGTGCAGCCTAGCAGTGGCAGCTACTGCACAGTGATAAAAGATTGCATTTAGTGTACAAAGCTTTAAGGTCTGCTGTAGTTCAGAATGATGACAATAAATAAAACTCATAAGGCTCTGTTTACACCTGAATGCAATCCGGCATGCCAGGCCGCGGCTTTCTTTGCAATTTAATTTTTTTAGACTCCCGTAGAATTTTTAAAGGCTTGACTCTTGTCATTAAATCATTGTAAAGTGGTTGTCTTTATGTCTTTATGGCCTTATCTTTATGGCATGATGATATAACTGTTGTAATAAAATAAAAGGAAAATACTGGCTCTGCAGAGTGCTGGACAGAGCAGTCCCAAACACATTTAAACCCCTTTTCCATTTGTTTTCCCCCAGGCCCTGGATACCCAGTCTACGGTCAGAACAAGCCCTCGATCACACCATTTGGGCAGCCCATAGCTGTCCCTGGCATGTCCAATAACCCATTTGTGGTGAGCATGCATTGCGTTCTCAAAAAGCTGTCACACTAATTAAAAAATGGACTAATTGGTTTTTCTGAAAGACTCGTTTTTCTCAAATCAGCGATGTTTTTGGACTCTCTCTTATTTCAGGCAGGAGCACCAGCCGGGCCATTCCCTTCAGGGGGTTCATCCACCAACCCTTTCCTGTAGCACAGCTCCTGGTCCTCTCCACCAGAGGGCAGCATGCAGCACATATTCAAGGCACCCGTTCAGTCACCACAAGTGGCAGTACATTTCTAAAGAAGACTTACATTTTTCTTTCTTTTTTTTCTTTATAAAAAAAGTTTACAACACTATGAAGGACTGCAAAGGACTTTATTGAAGACCAAGGGACTGTTATGAGGGCAAATGTACTGTTTGATTATATACATTATATGATTTTATTTGTTTTGTTTATAACTGTACGCTCTGTGCATATCACCATTTGTAATCACAATTAAGTACATGTATATGTATAACAAGGACTGAATTAACAAAGGTGAGTATACAGACACCTTGTGGAAAAAAAACAAAAAAACCCACTACACACTATCTATGTAGGGTAAGGGTATACATTTTAAGACTATTAACAGGGTTCCATTTAAGTCCATGATCTGTGTTTGATGCAGGTGCTTCTTTTTCAAAAGGGATATCTCTTTATTCTAGCTTACTGCTACTATACTGGCACTAAGGTGTTTCCTTTTAACATGCAGATCCAGAGTGCAGTCCGTAAGAAACAAATGTTGCCTGTATACCCAGAGCAGCAGCATCTTTTTAATTTAAAGTAACATCTCACACAGGTTAATGGGGCACAGCAGTGATCCTACACTATTAGTCAAAAGTATAGCCTAAATTTTAGTTTGAATCTAAGTGCAAGTCTTTAGTTAATTGGGCCGGCAGACAGCTCAAGATGTTTACAGCTGAAAGGATAAAAGGACAGGCATGTCTGCTAGAGCACAAAAGGCATTTAATTAAGTACTTCTTGTTTCTGTTACTTTACCTAATTGATAAAATATTTAGTATACTCTAGCAACCTCACTACCGCCGGTTAAATATGTCAGAGGAGATGCTTCAGATATTATATTTTAGGAATATTGTAAAGAGAAAAGGAAAATGTTAATGAAAGCTTCAGCGTGTGGTTGTGATCCAGAATGGTTACCTCAAAAAACAAAACAGTTGTTCACATGAACATAGATGACTTGTCCTATTGACAGGGAATGACAGGTTTACCAGAGCCTGCCTAGGCAAACATATACAATATATAAAGTAAAAAAAAACAACTTGTAAGCTATTCAGCGCACTCCCTCAATATCTGTCCTCTTCTTTGCCTTGTTTTTTGAAAAGCTTTTGGAGAGAAGGACAGAATAAGGAGAATAATAAGGATATAAATGACCAAGTTTGCTTTGGAATGAGGCAAAAGAAAAGAACATTAAATCAGGGACTACTACATTACTGGATCATTACTGCGACTCTGGAGGGTCTCAGTTGTACCGCTTATGACTAACAATGAATTTGAGAATGTGTTTCTTGTCTTTACAAGACTAGGTAAGTATATGTGTACATATATAAATATATGTATAAATAAATTAAAAAGATTTTTAACTAGAAATTGTGTCTTATTTATTTGATACTAAAACATGTAGGACTGTTTTAATAAGTCTCTGAAACCTTTGATGATTTACTAATTTCTTGTTTGTAGAGTGTAATAAAGTCCAGTTTTTAGTTGTTGTTTTGTTTTTGGGGTTTTTTTGAGCAAAATGTTTAAGCAGCTAAGTTTATACTAAGGTTTCTTTAAGTCATTTAAATTTTGTTTAACATGAAGCGAAATGCTTTTTTACTCTCGGTTACTTAGACCGTTTGACAAAGTTCCGTTGCCATGCCAACATATAAACTGACATGGCTTCCCTTCTAACAGACCCCTTGTTTGAAGTCTCTGGACGGGGACCTGCACCCATTCAGTCCTTTTATCATTTTTCTGTCACTAAGTCAGATGTAAGTAATGTCAGCTTTGATAAGGGCTTAATTTTTTATTTTCTAAGAAGCCGTTTGCGCCCATGTAGGGACTTCGTGGCAAGAATAAACGTTCAGTTAAGGTTAGCTAACTTAGCTGTAGCCAATAAACTTAAATTAACATTAGCAGCTCTATCGGTTTAGCATCCTCACCTGTTTGCTACTTATTAACTGCAAGTTACAACCTACAAGGTAAAACAGGGATGTCAAACATAAGACCAGAATCGGCCAAGACCAAAACTCAAATTAGGCCCACTGGACAGCTTTGGAATAAGTGAAGGGACGCATACATTTTGGACTTTTAACGTAATTTGCATACGTTTACAACTTTTTCTATTTCTCCTGATAAAGCCCTTCTAGTCCAACAGCAATGTTCCCGTTTTTATTTGTTTTTTAAAGTTATTTAATTAATTTCTGAAAAAATCTTGTCTTAACCGCGTTGTCTTAATGTACCGTTGAAATTGCACTTATTCTTCTTATATTAACGTATCCCAGGGATTAAATGTGAAGTTAAATTTATTTACAATGACTGAAAGGGGAGTTTCACTGGTCCGGCCTGCACTGTATATGGCTCACAATGTAAAATATGACACTCCTGCATTAAAATGTACAGATGTCTGAATAGGTGTTGTTTTTACTGCATTGCTTTGCTTTTCTACTCAGGACATGATAGTATACAGTACAATAGAAAAAGGATTATCCCTCTTTACAGCAGAACTGGCCCATGGGCCCCTCACCTAACTGTTCAGTATGTGTTTCACAATTGTTTTACTCAAATGTTCTTTATTATATGTAAATACCGTAGAGTTGTATGTCTATAAAAATGGAAAAATGGTGGTTGTAAATATCATGATCATAAGTCATACTTTGACCTGCTATTCCCAGGTGGTATGGAGATGGTGGAAGATATCTCCAAGAATTGTAGACAGGTACTCCAAGCCAGGGGAGCTGAAGCAATCCCATGAGGACTTCTTGGATGACACTTGGCTGCACAGTAAGGCCTGATCACATAAATCATAAAGTACATCACATAAATATGGCTAACCTCTAGCTTTTTCCTTAAGTAAAGAAAGGTAAACACAATGTAAAATATGCATCTTATGACCGAACTTGGTCATGTTCATTAAAGACTTTTAACAGTGGAAAAAAAAGAACACACACACACAGGTGTAAAAAAAATTGTTGCCATACTGACAGGTTAGAACCTAAACAGAACAGATGGTAATGGTGCTTTTCTTACAGGGAGTTTTTGTAGTTAGGGTTATTAGAGATATTTTGCGTGTTTGAATTATCATTGCAGGAACAGCACAGGTCAAGCAAATTTGTTAACAATGGCTCAGTCAGTCAGCAACACCAGGATGATGGTGTTGTGCCACAAAAGCGATTGTCTGCCAAAAGAAAAAAAAAGAAAAAAGTCTTGTCTTTTTCAAGAGGGCAGAAGAAATTGCCTATAACAAATAACAGAACAATTCTAAAAAGATATTTGTGTGAGTGTCCCAAAAGAACTGGATTGATTATAATGTTGAACACAGAGTAGTTATAAAAACAGGCAATTTCTCTATTTTATATGTAACCCTTTTGTAAATCCTGTTGTCTATAGCCTGTTTACCAACATAAGCAAATATATTAGACAAGAAAAGCACACTCTCAACCAGTCACAAACCCCTGTCACCCTGCTTACTTTTGATCCTTTTCATCATTTTGGCTCTAGCCGTTACTCCACATTCCCGGTGTGTCACATGAATATCATACACTGTATTTACTGTATGTGAAAACAATCTTAATTCTTGTATATGGATGACAAATAGAGGCTTCTTTCTAGGTGAGGTCCGCATGGTTTTCGGCCTTCGAATCTTAGAGTACACCACAGCTTTGTGCCGAGGCCATTATGATTATCTGGAGCACTTGTCTGATTCCTTACTTCTGCGGATAATAAATTATCTGGAGCTTGAGGATGTGGGTCAGCTGGGACGAACATCACGCAGGTTCAGAAAGGTGAGTTTAATAAACATGAAAATAAACTTGCTGCCAAAAATAAACTGCATCATTGGATATTAAATGTGACATTTGTTTAGGGATGGGTATTGATAAGATTTTCACGAATCCGATTCCATTTTCGATTCTGTTTAACGATTCGATTCTTTATCGATTCTCTTATCGATTCTTTTTTTTTTTTTTTTTAAAAAAGGAGAACACTAAGGTCGATTAGCTTAGAACTTTAGAACTTTATATCTTCTCTTTGAACAAGATAGAAATTTAGGAGTAACATGGCCTTACAAACCCAGCAGTGTGATCTTAAGAGATCCACAGCCTACGGCTCTTCAATGGGGTGTCACAGGGTCCCCAGGGAAAAAAACTGTAAATGTAAAATAATAAAATAAATATTCTTCTGTAGCAATAACAAAGTATAACATAAATTATTCAGTAGCAATTACACAAGAATATCCAGTAATGTCCCTGCCTACATTTAAACACATTCACTTACCAAAAATCGGGTGCATCTGCTGTGGCAGCCTTTTACCACAAACTTAGTCACTGCTCGGTAACATTCGTCTATCCTGGCCTGAAAGGAGACGCTACCGGTAGACTGCAGCGACAACTGCCAGCATCTGAGCCAGCCAGACTCTGTCTGTCTCTCTCATCATGGTCACCTAAATGCACAGTAATGGCAGGTTTTGTAATAAGGCAGATCGCACTAACATAATATGCACTGTTAGTTGATTATTTACCTGCCGCATTAACGGGAGAGGACGTGCAAACGTTACCGCTGCTGCTGGGTTGAGATTCACGAGTCCGGAGCGGAATTTAAAACACGACATTCATTTAAGGTTATCACGTGTTTTGTGAGCAAATTCTTTTGCATATTCGTAGTGTTTCCTCCCTTAAATGAAATATCTACTTTGCAATCGTTTGCAAAAATGGCAACCAATTCCAAGGAATTGAAACAGTGGGAACCGGTTCTCAACAAGAACCGGTTTTCGATACCCATCCCTAGATCTGTTTACCCTTGCACATTTTGTCTTCTGCCGTAATAAATCATCAGGTCTTAAACTGAAGTTGCATTTTATTCCTATATTCAGGGGTGCACATAAGTGGTCCGGAGGTGCGCATTCGCTGTCAAAATAAAAGACACTAAAAAAAGGCACTGTTTTTGTCCGCTAGAGTGGGATTTTCACGCCATATTCTGCACCACATGCACGTTCATCATTTGTTTGAAGCCAGCCCACCTCCTGCAACCACTTTTCTGAGAATACACGCTTCTTTTCCGGTTCGGACTCCTTCTGACATTTCTTTGGAGGTGGAGGAACACCAAAGTAATTGCTTAAAGGAGCTTGCTTCTTCGATATCTTTAAGAGTTCTAAACAAATGTCTGTCCTCCTCCAGAAAATCTTATGTACGCAAACGCGCGTTGCAACTTCTTATCTGGGGCGCGTCTTTTATTTTGACAGGGAATGCGCACCTGCGGACCACTTATGTGCACCCCTGCCTCTATTGTTTTTACTGTCTCTTATGCTCAACACACATCATATTTTGTTATGCCTGGTCTTCAGCTGTGTGGATCAGAGGACTTTTGGGAACAGGCGGTGCATCGGCATTGCAACACCGTTTCGGCTGAGGTGGCATCTCTGGCAGTAGAAGTGGGGTGGCGTACTATTTTCTTCACCAACAAGTTACAGTTGCAGAAGTTGATCAGCCGCAGGAGGCTCAAGACCGAGGGGCAGACTCCTGACTCAGACACAAATGAAGAAGAATCTCCTGGCGAAAGCTTGGAGACAAATCAGGCGTTCTGTTCTGAGGAGTCTGACCTTGACATCTGCAGTCTTAAACTTGGCACTGACACTGGCAGTGGCTTGGATTCCAGCTCTCGCTGTGATGTTGACCCTGATCCTGGTTCTGAACCACAGTTTGGCTCTGATTCAAGCAACTCTGTGACTGACCAGTTCTTGGAGGGCACAAGGTATCAGGTTGAAACCCTTACTCAGAGCAGAGTACTGAGCAGTGGAGTAGGAGACTACAGTACAGATCCAGACAAGATACTGAGTTAATCCTTTTATCAGATGTCCCCTAGTCATGTGGTTTAGGTTTACTGTTAAAGTAATATGCTGCATATTCAGCTTCCATAAAATTAGTTGTGTGTAGTTTATCTAAAGATGTTTTCTTTCATTGATAAAATGTAAACTAATTTTTGTTTTATGCTTGTTTTATCTTCTGCAGTTTGTTGTTCCATAACTTTTCTCACTTAGCAATTGAGCATAGTCCAAAATTGCTGTAAAATACATTGTGGAAGTGTGTAGCTAATGTAAAACATTGTAGGTTGAAAATATAAATAAATTTAATCTAAAACATGAAGTTCAATTGTCTGACTGTCGTTTAATTTTGAGTCTCAGAATAAACTTGCTGCTTTGTTAGGATAAGGATCAGCTTTGCTCAGAGAGACGTGTTAAGTAATGATGAGGTAATTACACGATTATTCATATCCGGTAACAAAGCAATATGAGTTTTAACTTTAACTGGGGTAGATGCTGTCACTGAGAAAAACGAACACATTATTTTGTACCATTTTGCAGGTGATTCAAACACTTCTTTGACAATGCAGTTAAGTTAGCAATTATCATAGGTTAGCAGTAATCTAGGAAATAAATGAGCCCGATTTTATCAGCTGACATCAACTGGATTCTGTTGTACTTCAGTTTTACGGTAAACATCACATTATATATTAATGTTTATCCTGTCAGTATTACATTCTTAACAAGGAAGAGTTGCTTCAGCCCCTGTGAGGTCACGTGGTGTTATCCAGCTAGCCAGGTGATGTTTACTTGTTGCTCTCCTATTGGTTGGGGCCTACAACACTGTAAAAGGGAGGAGCTATGAAATCCTTGTCAGGTACTCAAGTATCTGTCCAATCATGCTAGTCCTTTTTTCTTTTTTAATTAAAGGGACACAGGCTGCTAAAGCTAATGGTCCATTCTGGGTTCATTTTGGGCATTGTTCTTCTCTACCTTGTCATGTAAGGTTGACTGGATTAGTCACACGACAAAACAGGATTGTTTCTGCAGCTTTTGGGTCAAGTTTAAAATGAACCAAAAGCAAGAGGGCAATAATTTAGCAACTTTCCCAAATGCATCTGTGCAGATGGATGCCTGTATTTGTAACTAAAACTTGAATTGTTTTTGGGCAGGAAACCGTGGGCAGGGATTAGCCAGAAGGAAGTATCAACCACCTGTGCTTCTGACCTGCAATGTGTCTTCTTAAAGGGACACTACTGTGTCTGTTCTCTTGTCTCTGCTGGTGATTCTCCAAGTCTCTGAGTCCTTTTGACTCTGACTTACAGCTTCTAGAAGTCACGTTCATCATCTTATGGGGTTTTTCCAAGTGACTCTACTGTCTGATGGATGCATGATTACAGAAGGGAATCTATGGCTCATTTTGCTACAATCAAGGTTTCAGATCATAAAAGTTAGAACTCTTATTTAGTAATCTTCCCATTGAGTCTTGAGTTCATGATGTCATTCAGACAGTTTTGTTTTAAAATTCCTCGGTTTGCAGATGAGCGCTCCTCTGATTGTTTTGCTTTCTTTAGTCTTCCTGATAAAATCATGATAACCAATCAGAATCACAAAGTCACCCATGTTAGCTGACGCGCTGCCAGATGGTAATCTGGTGGTGAACTCATTTCCTCTCTTCACCAGCAAATTCAAACCTTTGGTTCACATGAAGTGAGTGTGCCTGAGTAGGCTAAATTCTTTGTTAGCTGGTGACTGCCAGGGTCTTTGCAGATGTTTGTCTATTTTTGTGACTGCACAGACTTGTGTCAGAGACACTGCAATTCAATGCACTAAATATGGATGGTGGGCGCAGACGTATAATAGGAACGACACCTCCTCTGTGGTTTCTGCAGCCGTCTATCTGTGTCTTTGTTCACAACTGATGATGCAGTTTATGCTGCATTTTTGATAGGGTAGTTATTTGTTTCAGTCACACACATATATATCTATATATCTTTCTATTTTGACTGGATCAAAGATGATGTTTTCAAATTTCTGTGAAATCAAAAGGCTCAAGCAGACTTCACCACCATCATCCAAAGTCAGTTCCCCCTTCTATAAGAAGTGGTCACTCTTTATAGGGGCTTTCATGTGCCATTACCTCTACATCAGGCTGCCTTTAGAGTCTCCATCTAAAGCATCTACACCTCAGCTTTTGGTTTTTGGTCTTGAAGCTTTCTAAGAAGGAACAGAGAGGACAATAGACCATGAAGTCTTAATATTTTAGGGTTTTCTATATGCTTCATGTGTAAGCTGTCCCAGAAAAACACATGTAACCACATAATGTCTTTAGGAATTAATAAAGTATTCTGATTCTGAAAATAAATTCCCTCCCCCTGTATAACATCTTTGTTTTACGGTATTCCAACCTGCTGCTCTGGGAATATTATCTATCCACTTCTTCTTTTTGTGGAGTGGTTTGAAAAGGCGGTAAGAGGATTGAGTCAGACCACGTAAAGACCACATAATGGACCATGTGGGAGACAGGATGAGAATGCTCTGCCTATCTTAACCTTTACTACCTGAGGCCAGGCTAATTATCCTAAGGTTCAAGGCGCAGGCTGCTCAGAGATTAATTATGTAAACCAGAGAATTTCAAAAGTTGTATGTTCAATACAATACAAAACATACAAAATAGAAGAATGTATGTTCTTCTGCTTTATTTTTAATCTCACTTGCATACTTGGTTATGGCTGGTGCCATACATATGTTTGTCTGAAGGAGTTCATGAGCTCCGTGACAGTTGGCTGGATCAGGAGAGATTGTTTGTAAAGTAAATGGGAACCTATGTGGCCGTAGATCTTTCAGCTTACCTTACTCTGACTTCTCTGACCTAGTAAAAGATGAAACCTTTGGTCTCTTTTCATCCCCTCAGGAGGCTTAAAGTACTTCACAGACACTGATCCATTTACAAGATGATTGACTTTTGACTTGCTGACTACTTTAAAGTTTTCTTCAGCAGGTGGATCCCAATATAATTATTTTTAGTTAGAGTTTAGTGAATTACCAGTGAACAAGGTCTAAGTTTAATTAAGGTCTTTCCTCATTGTAACTGCATACAAATTTAGATGACAAATCTACAGCAAATTGAAATTTCGCTAAGGAAACTACTGTTTTTGCTGTGAGATTTCCTGCCCTGCCACACTGCTTGCTCTTTGTGGTCTTTTTGAAAAACAAAAGTTTAAAGATTGAAGATTTCAAACACTAAGCAAAGCTCTTGATCTTCTGTGGGGCACTGAGAGCTTGAGGCCATTTGAGAAAGGATTAGCTAATATTATCCAAGGTTTATTGTACTGAATTAGCCTGCATTATTATAGCTGGCTGGTAGGACTCCTGCCAACAGTCACAAAAGGAAAATACAAAACTTTTCTTTAATTTCAAGAAAAAGTTGCAACAATTAAATTAAAATGTTGACTTAATACATTTATTATACCATTTATAACATATGCATATTATTTTATGGTATAAATTATATATTTATCTGTGTTGTATATACATATCTATGTGTGTGCACTGGAATGTACCCTAATATAGCAAATTTATCGCAATTAGAAAAATATCAGTGGTTGACTAATATACATATTTGGCCTTTCCTTTGTTGTCTCTCTGTTAGGTGGTAGCCAAGTCGCTCACACGATTAAGGTCGTATTTGTCAGGCATTTATAAATTGATCACTACCGAGCTACTGGAGCCACACCTATCCAATCCTGTATGTTTCTTTGACACATGTACACTTCCAAAGCTGGGACCACTACTGATGTGTGTTTTTCTCTCTGTTGACTTTTACTCATACAGAAAGTAATTTGCATTTGACATTATATACAGCAAATAATGTATATGCTATAATTTTCAAGATTCAAAACTTAGTGTTCTAGCCTTCACATGCAACAGATTAATTTATGATGGTCTGCTCCACATGTCTGTTCAACAGCTACTCAGATCAGTGAGCTATAAAATCGTATTGTGGATAAATGATAACACCCTAAACAGGAACTAAGCAAACATTTGGCTGTTGTCTAAGAAAACAGAGTCTTGTGGTAAGCGTTCTCTTGAATGTCCTCAGTAGGTGTCATTGTGACGTGCTGATCAGTGATGAATGAGGTGAATCATGAGAATGAAAGTGTGATGGCAAAAAAAGAAGCAGACAGATTAGCAGCAAGCTCTCTGATGTATCTGCTCTGTTGAGTCTGGATGAGGGGAAAGAGAAAAAAGTAGGATGCTGATGAACTACATTGCTTGATCGTGACTAACTCTTCCCAGAGTACTTTATGCTTATTTCTGATCTTTTACTACCTCAACATTAAATGCATAGTCAACAGAACTCACTGAACTACTCAAAGACTACTGAACACCATGAATAAATATATAGGGCTACAAAGCCTCTTACGACAGAGCCCGCTTACGATTCCCTTTCCGTGCTCAGCATCCTTGAATAGACCACACAAAGATCCTTAAGCCAAAATCCCTCCCTGGTATTTAATTCTAAATGAGTAATTACTGGGTGTGTCAGTGGGTAGACTGGGTAAGGAAGCTCATTTGCACGGTGGCTTTTGAGCAAATTGCACCGTCACACAGACACACATTCTGAAAGTGTCAGGGTATCCATCTGCACCCACTGAAGAACCCAGTTTCTTAGAGGGGACAGACAACATACAGCTGTCAAGATGTGTGACATGGGGGGACTGGATAACCTGGTGGCCAACACGGCCTACCTAAAAGCTCAGGGTGGCGATGACAAGGAGATGAAAAAGCGGCGTCGCAGCTTGTCTCTCCCCAAGCCTGAGGCGTGCACGTCAGTACGATCTACCATTGAAAAGGACTTTACAATGATTTGTGAAAGGCAGCCTATTGGCAAAAAGTTTTTCCGCGAGTTCCTTGCAAGTAACAATGAGTTTAAGCTTGCCGCAGAGTTCTTGGATGAGTTGTATGACTGGGATCTGGCTGAAGGAGCAACAAAAGACAAGGCACGCCAAAACATCATGACCAAGTATTGCAAGGCTGACTCCAAGAGCTTTCTGACATTTCTTACTGGAGAGGCTGCTGACAAATGCAAATCTGTCACCGATGCCAATTTCGAGGAGGTGATGAAAGGCAAGGTTCAGGAGGGTGTACGAGAATTTCTGAAAGGAAAACCCTTCACAGATTATCAGGCCAGCCCGTTCTTTGACAAATTCCTCCAGTGGAAGGAGTACGAGAAACAACCCGTCAGTGACAAATACTTCTATGAGTTCAGAACTCTAGGAAAAGGAGGCTTTGGAGAGGTAAGCATGCAAATACATCTCAATTAATTTATTTGAGTTGCAAGAGTCATCCCATTATGACCATAGAGTATGAATGAAGCTAAACTAAGCTGCAGAGGTGTGCTCCACACATAATTACACATATAAGTAAATCACATAAGTTTTAACATGTCTGAGACTGACCATGAAGACTGACCAGGCATTACAGCTTAAATTTTGTCTTGCGTTTCACAAGGTATTACTTTGTTTAATTGGTTTAGGGATTGTGTCTTTTCAAAACACCTGAGGATTAAAGAACATATGAAAGCTTTCAACTCAGTAACTGAAAGTGCACTTTAATTTAAAATATTATATTTTTAAAGAAAAAAACTGCTGTGTAAGTATATTAACTGAGCAGTAATTATATTAGTGGATTAGTGGAGAGCAGTATGAAATTATGTAAACGGCAAAAATAAAATGTCTTGAGAGGCACCAAAAATATATGTGTGTAAAAATGCTTTTATCTCATCGTGGCTTAGGCTGACAGTGTCTAATGCACTGATAGAGGACCCACAATTGAACCCTGAGGAACTTTTTTACTGTCAAGTCAAGCTCTGACAAACAGGCTTAAATAAACAAACATATAACAATGCAACTTGCTCAGAAAATTAATACAATAGAAGTCCAAAGAGCAATTTAGTCACCAAAAAATTATACTATATCTGTTTAATGTAAATGTGGAGATTTTGGCGATAACCTGGTGAAGATTTGCTGTAACTGTTATTGCTTTGTGCTAAATCAGCATACACAGTGGTTGAGAGTTAAGCAATGAGTCCAGTCTTTTCATTTAGCTAGTAAAGTAGAAATCACCTTTGAATTATAAACAATGATAAGTGAAGTGACTTTTCAGATAGTGGGCCTTGACTGCAAGAGAGGTGTCAGATTTGTCAAGGCATCACTGGCAAGGGTCAAGCTAGATTATCATCTTAAACAATAAGTCCTGCACCACTCTCTGGATTTTAAAATTATTTATGATCATATTTAGTGTGAAATTCTGAAATAGGAACATTTAATTTTTAAAGGATAAGTCACATCTATTTTCTTGTGTACATTTTGTTAATACTAAAGTAGAGAGTGGGAGCTATCCGATCAGTCAGTAAGGTACTGGGAGACCAGGCTTTTTTTTGTAGTAAAATGAATTAAAATGATTTGATTAACATCTGGAAGCTAACATTCCTAACAAGTAACGTGTTTTCCTCCAGGTATGTGCTGTTCAGGTCAAGAACACGGGCCAGATGTATGCCTGCAAGAAGTTGTGTAAAAAGCGTCTGAAGAAGAAGGGAGGTGAGAAGATGGCCCTGTTGGAGAAGAAAATCTTAGAGAAGGTTAACAGCCTGTTCCTGGTCAACTTGGCGTATGCTTATGACAGCAAGACCCACCTGTGCCTTGTCATGACCCTGATGAATGGAGGAGACCTCAAGTACCACATTTACAACATGGGCTACGATGGCAAGGGTGTGGACAAGGGCATTGAGATGAAACGCATCATCCACTACACAGCGCAGATCACCACTGGCATTCTGCACCTGCACGACATGAATATAATATATCGTGACATGAAACCAGAGAACGTGTTGCTTGATAGCCAAGGCCAGTGCCGACTTTCAGATTTGGGTCTGGCCATAGAAATCATTCCAGAGAAGACTGTCACCCAGATGGTGAGTAGATGTCCCACACGACAGTGATGTTATAAATTTAGATGGCAGGTTTTCTTTTCCACTTTTAACAAGATGCAGAACAACAAGTACACTGAGTTTCACTCTTAAGCTCTTAGAAATCTGTTAGCATTAGAGCCACAGCCATATGATGCCAGGACTGATTATAGGATTTCATAGTAGCTCCACAGTGTAGTGGTTTACACATTTCCCTAACAAGCAAAAGACCCCTGGTTTAATTCCAGGAGGATTGCATCAGGAGCGGCATCCAGTGTAAAAAACTCAAACATGTGGAACTACCCACTGTGGTGACTCCTTGTGAATGAGTGGGCAGCCAAAGAACGGTAGAAAATATCTACCATAAATGGGCTGTTAGTCAATGCATAAGGCATATTTTGCTGCTCGCAAAATATCCTGTGCTGACTCATGCTCTTATAGACATATTTTTGTCAACTCATATACATACACAAGCTTTGATTTCCACCACGTCTTTTTAAATTATCCGAAGACAGGTGGAGGTAAGATACTGGACAGATGTCAGTCCTGGTTTGGCGTTTACTTTAAATCCGGACAGGGATTACTGGATTCCTTAAGGATCTGTGCGATGAGAGTCTCTGAATCGATTATATAAGTCATTTGATCCTTTAGCGGTCAGATTATAGCTGGGCTATTTATAGGCCACCATTTTGTGCTGTGGTTATGTTAGAGATCTTGCAGGTGCAGTGCTTTTAAAAGTACCGCTTGCTAAGTGTAAGAAGGTCTCCCTGAAGAATCTGGTCACAGGGATTTAGTTATTTCTGACACCTTAGCTGTGCTGCACTGTCTTTAAACAGCACATACATAGCATATCAGTCTCTTGCTTTACTCCCAAGAAAAGGAAATAGAGATACAATGTTCTCACTGAGTTCACAATGTCACACCAGTAGTTGCATAGTTAATTAAAATGATAATAATAATTGTGATTTCCTGACAAAAACATGTTTTTGACAAACGGTAGGTAATGCTAACACTAAATTATACCCCACTGTACACATCTAAGGACCAGGGTTTCTTTAGGACTTACTTGCTGCAGCAAAGAGTAAGCTCTTGGCTATATGAAAGTCCAGTAAGCTCATTATCACGTAGTCTGATGCTCCTCAGCCAGCCAAAGTGACTAGGCTAACCTTTACAGGCAAGGGTGGCTTTGGACCCCTAATCCTCTTAGTGGAATTACACAAGTCTGTCCCAGATTAGATTGACAGATCCAGGTAAAACGTACGCTGAATATGTTTAGATGTGCTAGTTTGCAAACACGTCTAGAACGGTTCTTTAAAAACACTAAAAACACACTAAAATCAGATGAACTTTGATTTAAAATTTATGACATGAGTGTTCATACATGGGTGGGGTTTTTTTTATAGTTGCACAGGGAGCAAATTGGAAAATGAATGCATTTCACTAGTTTTGCATGCTTGGTGTCTTGTAATATAAAATACATAATTAATGTTTAAACAGTAAAGTCAGTCACAGGGCAGACATGTAACAGCCAATAGTGAATCCTGTAGTTCCTACTGTTTACTTGCAGTAGCTTTTTAAGTTTTATATCAGTTTACTGTATATGTCCATTAGTAATTCATGGCTATGTGCGGTCTGGTATTATTTCTGCTGACAGCTATAGTATCCAGAAATGGCTGTCCCTTATATAAGTGGCCGGACAGCTCTGTCAGTGCATAGACATACACAACTCTTGACAGGTAGTAGGCTTAGCAATAGGATTAAGCTCCTGGTCCGAGGCTACATGTGGGGTCATATAGGGAAAGCAAGGATGACATGGGAGCAGAAGGGCAGGGAGAAAGTTGGGAGTAGAGTGACAGGTGAAAGTTAAAGAGACAAGATGTAAAGCCTTATTAAAGATTTTTTAGCTCTCTTCTTCTGTTGAGGGGTATGGCCACATGCTGTATAATACTATACCTACTTTTTGCTTGGTGTTAAGTGCTTCCTCCTTAAATGGTCTCACAAGTTTCAAGTTTCGTAATAAATATGAAGCACCTTCCATTAAGTCAGAATATCTAATGAAGTGTTTTTTGTATTTGAATCTCATATTCGTCCTTCATCCAGGCTGGTACTGGAGCCTACATGGCCCCTGAGCTCCTGACCAAAACCCCATACAGGACATCAGTGGACTGGTGGGCCCTGGGCTGCAGTATCTATGAGATGGTGGCTGGCTACACACCTTTTAAAGGCCCTGAGAGCAAAAAGGAGAAGGTTGAGAAGGAAGAGGTGCAGAGGCGCATCCAAAATGAGGAGCCAAAGTGGGAGCACAAGTGCTTTGATGCAACAACCAAGGACATCATCCAGCTTTTCCTCAAGAAGAAAATGGATGAGCGTCTGGGCATGAGGTAAGTGGCTCTTTTATCCAAGAAGTTTATTGCCATTGTGAACTTAATGCTAGTATAATGGATGTCTAAACGCCGCCCTTGAGTTGCCACATGGATCGGACATTGCAATTTACAAAATTTGATGGAGAAGTGTATTTTTTGTCTTTTCATTAGGAACAACATGGAGGATCCCAGGAAACACGAGTGGTTCAAGACCATCAACTTTCCCCGCCTGGAGGCAGGGCTGATTGACCCTCCATGGGTCCCCAAGCCCAACGTTGTCTATGCCAAGGACACCGGTGACATTGCCGAGTTCTCTGAGATCAAGGGCATCGAGTTCGACGCCAATGACGAGAAATTCTTCAAGGAGTTTAGCACAGGCGCTGTACCCATCCCATGGCAGCAGGAGATGATCGACACTGGACTATTTGATGAGCTCAATGATCCCAACAGGAAAGAAGGTGGAGGAGGTTTCGATGATGACAAGAAGTCTGGCACGTGTACAATGCTGTGAGCAGCCACATTTGATATGAAACAACCGTGTTAACATTCAGTATTTTGTTTTCTAAACTCATGTAAAAAAGAAAAAAGGTTTTACAAGAGGCGAACACGAGTGTCTGTCGAGAAAGGCACACCGTCCCTCTCTTGTAAGGATGTCCATGGCATAGGGAAGCAGTAAAGTATGAAGGATTTGACAATGTGTTTCGAGCACTGTCGCTCAGGTTCACAGCTTCTTTTTCTTTTCTAATGTTGTAGCTTTGCAACGACTTTGACCATAAATGACTGCTAGGAGAAAGCGTTACTAAAGTTTTCATTAATGACACACATTAGAGGAGTAAGAGGAGCAAGTTAAAGCAATATGTTTGTGCCAGAACTACCTTATTACTTTATAAAGTTCCTGTCGAAGAGGTTCAGCGAGTGTGGTTTTACCAGCTGAAGCAGTGTTGTGTTACAAGCAAACAGGAACAACCACACATGTAGACGTTCAACAGAATTGGAGGAGGTTCATTTGTAGCGAACTGTAGAATTTCAGAGCACTTTCCTTGCTGTCATCAGATCACGCTGTTTCTACGACGAAAGTGCTTTTTATCTAACACCATGCAGGGCTCGCAAAATCGCTAGCCCGACATCCCGGGGCTAGCGATTTTTCCAGTCGGGCTACCAAAATCTATCTCTGCCCTGCCCGTCGGGCTATTGTAGGAAGGAAAAATATATGTCAATGCTTTTGTATTCTGTCGGAAACGTAGCTGGGTAATTATGTCATTGGCATCGGTGAGCCACTGTCAATATGTGACATATTGAAATCGCGTTTGAATTTGCGCTTGTTTTTTTGCTTTCACTTTGCAATCGCGCGAACTGTGTATAGAGAGCGACGGCACTGATTGGTGAGTGATGATAATTTGCGCACCAATTCCTCTGACATCGTCTTATCAATCGTTAGCTTACTATGCAAACATGACAAGTGAAATCTCCCGCAGCTTAAACATGTGAGAGGTTGATCGCGCAGAGAATCGCTGAGCGTTATGTGAGTGCGTGTGTAAAAGCAGCAGGATATATATTTTAGTTCTGCTGAGCCAAATAAGACAGGTCAGCGTGAAGAAGTGACAGCCAAAGAAAAGCTTACCACAAAACGGAAAAGTTATGACAAATCAGACTATAAGGCAAAAAGAAAGTGCAGCTTTATGGTTTCATGGACAAAAGAATTTCTGTGGCTGCAACATGACGAGCTAAATAACCAGGTCTACACATAAGTGGTCCGCAGGTGCGCATTCGCTGTCAAAATAAAAAACGCGCACAAGATAAGAAGTTGCTACGCGTGTTTGCGTACATAAGATTTTCTGGAGGAGGACAGACATTTGTTTAGAACTCTTAAAGATGTCGAAGAAGCTCCTTTAAGCAATTACTGTGATGTTCCTCCACCTCCAAAGAAATGTCAGAAGGAGTCCAAACCACAAAAGAAGCGCGTATTCTCGGAAAAGTGGTTGCAGGAGGTGAGCTGGCTTCAAACAAATGATGAACGCACAGAGATGTGGTGCAGAATGTGCCGTGAAAATCCCAGTCTAGCGGACAAAAACACTGCCTTTTATATGGACGCAAACGCGCGTTGCAACTTCTTATCTGGTGCGCGTCTTTTATTTTGACAACGAATGCGCACATGCGGACCACTTATGTGCACCCGTGTAAATAACATAATGTTCTGCCGGCTGTGTTGTTGGTTTTCCCTCGATTTCTGAGTCGAAACGCGCCTTTGTTACTGGGACCAGTAATTTTAAGAAAGGCCCCCATTAGAACCCATGAGAAATGCAAGAAATGCATTATTGCTCAGTCTGCAATATCTTTCCCAGAACAAACACCAATTGCAAATAACATACTAAAAATAAACCTGAAAATCTGTTTAGAACAGCGTACTATGTTGCAAAGAGTGAACTACCACTGGCACACTTTAGCAGTCTTTGCAAACTTCAAAAAGCAAATGGCCTAGATCTTGGTTCCACTTGCCTCTTACCTGTGACTTCAGTGGAAATTTCAGATTGAGGATCTGACACAGACTGATTCATGTTCTACACAGTTCTTACAAGTTCATAGAAATTTCTGTTCAATTTGAACCAAGTATTTGAGTTGATGATTGTAATTTTTATACAATGTTGTAATTTGTGTTTCAACAATTTTTTGATTAATGTTTTGTTTCCTTTACAATATTATACATTAAAGTATAATATTGTAAAGGAAACAAAACATCAATCAAAAAATTTGCTCTCTTTTTTATTCGGGCTACTTAAATTTATTTTGGGCTTCCAAACTGAAGAGTCCCTGCCCGAAGGGCTACCAGGGATTTTGAAATTTTGCGAGCCCTGCCATGTGGCAGACATAATTGTGTTTTTTTAGTCATCTGTTGTGATCCTAAATCTGACAATTAGGATTGCATTTACACTGAATGTTTTAGTTTTATAAGACCAACTGTTACAATTGTATGTATTGTATATAAAGAAATATATATATATATATATATAAATATATATATGCACAGAGAGAAAGGAAAATATTGTATGTAAGTAATTTATAATATAGAATTAAATGAAAGAGAGTGAAGAATACAAAAAACCTATTCAGTGAGTCCCTCTGCTGTTGGTGCTGGGAGCCTCTGCTTGTAGTGAGAAATGGAGACTCTCGCTTTTGAGGGAGAGATGAGCGCTGAAAAAGCAGCTCATTGCTGCACATAAAAGATTAAAATTTAGACAGATTGAGCAATAAATTCCTGAACCAGGAATGCACAGGTTGCTTTATACTGGCCCTGAAACGCTAACTCGGGGCTCCTTTCTTAGTTTGAGATGATGCTGTTTTGGTTGTTGGGCTGAGTCTAGAGACTCTAGAGACTCTAGAGAGTTTTTAAATTTCCAGATCTTGCGCATAGGTCAGTTTATACAGGTAATTTTAATAAGTACACGATGCATGTAAATATAAAATGAGAGGAATTGCTACACTAGACGATGTACAGCACAGCAGACATTTCCTTAAATCGTGACTCATTTGAATAAATTAAAATGTCTTTTAAAAAGTGTCTTTCTTCACTCATGAATATTCATGTGTTTGTCATTCGTTGTCACCTTGAAGCCTGAACATTTCCACCACCAGCGTCAGAGAGCGGCCCAAATCGAGTCATGCCGCGCATGTTCTCTAGGCTAAATATAACCACAGGGAAAGTGCTGCGGAGAACTCTGGAGTAAAATCTAAAAATATCAGTCGCATTAATCCCTTTAGGATGCTGACTACATTCAGGCTGTGCTCCAAACTGGTATGTTTAGCTCATAGCTGATAAGGCGATAACCAGTGTTATCCTTGCGCCTTCTTCGCTCAAATTCTGTAGCATCTCAGCTTTACTGCAAAGAATCTGAGCAAGAATCAAAAGTTAAATGTGATGCAGCTGTAAAACATTTCACAGCTTCATCACGTTTGGTCTCTCCTTTTTTAGTGAAATATGAATGAAATTAAAAGTCAACCTTTAAATGTATCCTGGTGGCTGTGATGGTTAGAAAGGGAAAAAATGAAATGATCATGGAAGACACTAACACGTGAAACACTCATTTATGTGTGAGTTCTTCATGTCAGAGCGGTTTATTTTACATGTTTGCCCACCCCCTTCGTCCATACAGCTGAAGAAGTGTACTTTCTTTTGTCTCCAGTACCAGTTGTTCAGCCCAACTCAAGGACGGTAAGAGCTTAGCAGAACTTAAGGTGGATTCTTGCTGCAGCTAAACCCCGACAGATTATCTCATGTAGCAGGACTTGGGTTCAAACTGCTGTTGACAACGAAAGGACTGAGCTGCTGCAGCCCAGGGGCGCTGCAGGAGCCGGGCAGATGAAGGTGCTGTGAAATTAGAGTGGACAGGTGTGATCCGAATGCCTCTACTGATGTATTCTGACCTCTACAGCCATTTCAGACTCAGTTACAGGTCTGGCCTTTTGCACAAATACCAGGCTAGACTAGGTTTCTGAGAAATGAGGAAAAGACTGTTGAGGTTATAAAGATGAACAAATCTTTACAGACTAATGATTGTTTAGATTTTATTTAAGCATGTACCTGCTAAGTTCAAATGCCACACCAAGACCTGCTCCCTTGCAGTTCGTTATCCAACAAGCAGCACCGTGTTAGTGCCACGCTCACGCCTAAACTGTTCTTGCTTCTGGCTCCCTCGTGTGCCAGCAAATATGTGCTGCAACTGCGGTGAGAGTACTTAGAGGCTGAAGATAAACAATCCCAGGCTTCAATAAACAACTGCGGTCCCTCATTAGCTCTCTTTCCAGTCCCAGAGGTATGAAGCAGAATTGGGAATTTAAACAAGTACAATTATGTAATTTTATGATGCATCCAAAAATACAATTAAACATTCCTTTGTTCAGTCACAGGATGGGCGAAATTAAGATGTGCCCTAAAAATGAATTGATACATGTATGAAAACATGTCCTTGTTCAAGATTAAATAAGTGTTTCGAGGCCAAACCCAGACACTATTACAACAATAGTGTTCGGGTTTGGCTCTGGGCATCAGGTGTCTGAGTTGTTATCAGTTCCTCCAAAGACAGAATCCCCCTCCATCTTTACACATGGCTTCATTTATGTAACTGTCCCTGGACAAAAGAGGTCAGATCATTGTTATTTCACAAGAGGAAGAAAAGCTGCTTCTGTTTTCAAAAATCTCCCGTTTCACCGCATCCCAAAGGTGCTCTGTTGGACTGAGATCTGGTGACTATGGCGGTTTGAGTACAGCGAACTCATTGTCATGTTCAAGAGCCCAATTTGACATCATTTGTGCTTTGCGACATGGTGCACTATCATGCTGGGTGCAGTCACAAACACAAACTGTGGTCAGCAACAATGCTTGGGTAGGCTGCGGTGTTTAAACGATACTCAGCTGGTAATTTTGACGATCAAAGTGTGGCATTAAGTGCAGCAAGAAAATGCGGCAGGTGGCTGAACTGTTGATACAAGGAAGGATGGATCCATGATTTCATCTCATTTAAATTCTGGCCCTACCATCTGAATGTGACTCAGCAGATTGGACAGCGTTTATCCAAATCTTCTGTTTCTCCAGTTTTGGTGACTCTGTGCAAATATTAGCTTCAGTCTCCTGTTCTCGGGTCTTCTGCTTCAAGGTTTGACATGTTGCACATTCAGAGATGGTCTTCTGCATACACTGGTTGTAACGAGTTATTTAAATAGCTGTTACCTTCTTATTACCTTTAGGAATCTGACGATTCTCTTCTGTCCTCTGGCATCAAAAAACATTTTCTTCCAGAGAACTGCTGTTCTCTTATATTTTCTCTTTTTCAGACTATTCTCTGTAAAGAGATGATTCAGAGTAATCAGCTCAAACGAGCACATCTGGCACCAACAACCATGCCTTTCTTCTCCATTCTGACGCTCGGTAATCAGAACTTCAGCAGGTCATCCTCCATGTCTGCACAGAGTGTTTACTATATTAGATATTGGTGCAAAAAAGCAAGTTGTTGTAAAGAATCAGAATCAGTGAAGTTTGACTTGGATGCTGACATAATTTAAGGCAGAATTTAAATGAAGGGAAACAAAACACAACACAGGACTCCATTTTTTCTTCAAAATCACTTATCCCACAATTTATTTCATCAGGTCTTAAGGCACCCTGAAGAGATGTTACAAGTTGTTTGTTCAAATGCGGGTTCCTTTTAAGACTGTGTAAACATAGCTTTGAATAAGATATTTTCCTGTAAATCTTTGTTTAAATTATTTCTTTACAGTGCACAGACATTGTGTTTTTGTGACAAAAATACAGTGTGAATTAAGTAAATATGGTAAGATAGTTTATATATATATACATTGAAGAGTAATAGATCGGCAGACAATCAGATCAACAGGCTGAAGAAGAGAGAAAAACTAACAATCTTTGAGACCCAGATAGATATACAGATCACGTATAGATATACAGTACATAGTTACAGTGAACTTTTGAGTTTTGCAACAACGCTTTTTCCAGCGCCTCTCCGCCTTAAAAGCTAATTTTTACACCGTACCTTCTCGCGAGTGAGTGCGCGCCCGTGTCGCCTTGAACCACAGTCGACACGACGGCACCCCCCGCCCCCTGCCCCGCGAGGTGGTCTCAAGTCCCGGAGGGCTCACCCACGCGTTTGCTATTGCAGTGGAGAGGTGAGTAAACAGGAAGACGGGCAGACAGACAGACGGACATGCAGACAGACGGACACACAGCACAAGACTGGGTTGTGGCTACGCTGGACCACAAGACAAAGATCTATCTATAATTCCCCTAAATATGATATAGGATCACAATGTATTTATAGTAGAAAGGGACTTTGTAATTGGCATTTCATATACAGGGATACAGTGGCTATACTTGATTATCACGGTATGTTTCCATGAAGTCTTTGTGATGTGCGACGAATAATACTCTGGAGATGTTCTACTTTCTCAGTTATACTATACAGCAAGATAAAAATCCTCTCCACACTGATGATAATACTGAATCCATACAGTTTAAGAGATGAAAGCAACACTCTCTTCCCTGGCAGCGGGAAGCTCTAAAAACAAATTTAAACAAAATTGTTTCATCAACAATTACACAACAGCTCCAAATGGCTTGGTTGCAATGGCTATAAGTTATCGAATCACGTCAATACAAATAAAGAAAAAAACAAACGTAACTGAGCGGAGGATGAACAGTGCAATAGGTGAATGGGGAAGGGAGGGGAAGGGAGGGGAAGGGGGGGGGGAGGGGAGGGAGGGCATGTGGATGGACGGACTCAGGAGCGGAGCCTGTGCTTTGTTATGAGGGTCTTTGAGGAGGTCAGCGAGGAATCGTTAAGAAAAGAAAAGTCAGAAATGTCATGAAAGCAGCATGTGGTACCACTGTCTCGCTGACTGTGTTGTGCCACATCCCAAAATGCCGCCTTTGTGACGTTTTGACCATTCCTTCCTTTTCTTAAAAAAAATAAAATACAATAAAGATAAATCCTTAGTGGGCAGCTTCAATTAGATTTCCTTTCACAGGCTGTATATTTGCCTTTTACTCCACCACCTTGATCCTGAACGTTACGCGGCCCAGGAATTTATCCCGCTCGTCGTTGTTGCGCAGGTTGGTGCCCTCTACCCTGCACTCCACGGCCAGCTCCTTGTTGTAGTCCTCCTTGGTGAGCAGCAGCTTCACAGCCACCAGGGGCTGCACGTAGTTCTCCTGCATCAGGACCGAGGCGATCATTTATTAGTAACACATCACTTATCGGGCAGGTTAGTGGACACTGTCCGGCTGTAGTTAAATACTTACATGGGCTTTCTTGCCGTAGTAGGGGAAATACATCTTATCAATGCGGCCCTCACTTGGGAAGTAGTGCATTTGGACCGGGTGGTCTTTCTGCAAGGCAGGACACGTCTCAGAGTAAAGATTTTACAATGAAGGAATTCATTTAATGTCGAATTAATGAGACATATTCCGAGACCACATGAAACGGGACGGAACAAGACAGAAAAGTGAGGACTCTCTGCTGTCAGCGAGGAGGTTTGAATGAAGTGGAAAACACGATGCGTTCCGCTCAATCCAAAAAAGTGACATTTCTGGCAGAAAACTTACACCGATTAGATTAAAATAGACTTTAGAATGGCACTAAGACTGGTTTAGAGTCACCTGCATAACGCCATGTTACATAATGAAAATGTGTTAACACCCCTACTGGCCTTATCCTGTAAAATTTACATGTTTATCTTACCCTAAAGCCATCAGTGACAGCATGCAGGAAGATATCAGACACAACACAAACAAAAAGAAGGAAGAAATGAAAGCGAGATCAACAGAAAGAAAACAGTGAAACTGTTATGTTTTTGTATGAAAGAAATAAAAAAGACAAAAAATACACATACAAGCCAGCAGGACAAGTGCAATGTAGAGAAAATGCTTTACTTTGATCGTGCAGTTGATGTAGGGATCCCCAATTGGCTTCAGGCCAATAATCTACGAAAGGAGAGAAACAGGAAGAGAGGTTGAAACTGTGCACGGCTGCTGCTTGCGTGGGTCCAGAATTAGAAATCATTTATTTTTTGGGAACTCTCAGCACAGGGACAAATAATTGGAGAATAGAGGCTGTGCGGAAAACAGGAAAAGGACGCGCGTTTCCCTGGATCTGTGAGAAATAGTGAGTGTTACCCTGTTCATCTTCAGCAGCACACAGGGCTTTCCTTCTTGATATCCAAAGTCGGTGTCGGAAAGGCCAGAGCACAAACTCAGGAAGGTCCTCCTGAAGGGACAAACTTTCTTTGTCATCTCACCGTCGTCCTGCATGTAATACTCTCCCGGAATGCAGTCGTCGTTGTTCTCCTGCATCGAATCGTTGTATCCTGATGCAGAGACAGAGATGGATTGAGGTACAGCGTATTCAGATATTTGGCAAGAGTCAGTGGAAAAAGATCGGAGAGAGGGAGAGTGGTATTCATTTTATTACAGCTCGCTTTCAATCTGTTTAATTTATCTGTGCATTAGAGCAAAGTGCACTTACTTTGCAGGAAGGATTCCAGATGGTTGACATAGGTTTTGTAGTTTTTTGAGTCAGATTTGTTGAAAGCAATGTCCAGTGAATTTGGACGAATCACCAACCCTGTAACGAGACATAAGGTAAACGAAGGAAAGAGGTGAACACATACTCACACACGCCCTGAATGCGTTTCAGGTAGGTGGTGCTGTGGGGATGGCACTGTGAGTTGGACAGGCCCTCTCAGCACTTGAGCCAAATAAAAAGCCACTTTCAGCTGCTCCCTTATTCACACGGGGTCGCCACAGCGGGTAGCTCCGCTTATTTGATTTGGCAGATTTTTTACGCTTGATGCCCTTCCTGACACAACCCCAAAGGGATTTGTGTCCCTCCCGGGATCAAGCTGGGAAGCTTTCACTCGTTAGGCCAATGTGTAAACCACCATACTACGGAGCACTGAAGCCAAAACGAAAATAATATTCGCTGCAAAATTGAGATCATTTATGAATGTTTTATGATCTAATGTGATTGTGAGCTTTTAAATAAAGAATAATGTTGGTCTCTGAAAGCTCTGTTAACTCCTCCAATCCAAGATGAATCACCAGAATACAATCAATCATCTAATAAAAATGACTGGAAACACAAACCAGACACAGCCATCAACTCAGAGGAAGCCAGATTTACACATTGAACATCAACACAAAAATCGAAACTATCAACAGCAATCAGCATTGATTACTGTCAGAGATGACACCAAAAACACGGCGCCTGCACCTCGACTTTTATCTTTCAAACACTGTTATGTCCTGCCAAAGCCATCGATGATCTCGTAACAAGTACGCCACGTTTTATACAACCACACTGTCCAGCAGCAGGTCTGCATCAGCGGTTATGAATAACAATTACCCTGTTACTAAGTGTCATTTATGCTGACGGTATGTTGGCAGAGCATAAAAAATTTGGTTCTGCATACAGCTGAGAGTTTAAAAAGTATGTTTTCAGGATTCACCCTGAAGCCCTTCATCATGGCATTGATATCCATCTGGTAATAAATGTTAGCCTTCTGTTTGTCAGCTAAGAAATAGCAAGCAGCATAGCTGGGCTGTCACCATGAGTACTGTAGGAGAACCTCGCTGATTCTGATAATCTATTACAAGGATTCATTTGGAAATCTGAAATTAACTTCTGCACGGCCATCTTCATGCTGCACTCCTGCTTACAGGTGTGGTGACTGCACTGTGGGCAGGGAGATCAACTGAACCCACGTAACCTTAGATCCATTACATCTGCTGTTAACTCTTTACCCCAAGAAAGCCTACCAGGATTAACCTTTAAAGCTCAGAGGTTAATGAGGGTGGTCTCTTCCTGTCTACCCTTGGAAAAACCTGGAAACTATTCTAATGGTCATCAAACCACGCCTATGCAGAGTTATCAAAACTCGTCATTAAAGGTGAATGATGTCCTAATACGCAGATATAGAAATAATCATGGTGAATTTATGCTACAAGGTTGTGTCTGTTTGGGTTGGTATTCAGTGTGGAACTATGGTTCCTGCCAAGCAGTCCTCCAAAAACCAACAACACCTAGTTCAAAGTAGATGAAGATGCTGATTGGTTGTGGGCGGGAACAGGGCAGGGAGTTCACTGTGAACGAGAAAGGGGAGAAAAACATTGCGACTTTTGTCTATCTTTGATTGTCTGTGGGCTGTAGAACCTCTTTCCCCTCTTTATACACCTGGAAAGAAAACACTCAGCCAACAGCAACCACTGGTGATATCACACAGGAAGAGTCTTCAAAATAGATCGATGTAAAAAGCAGCTGTTATGCAGCGCTTTATTGTGACAGCACCTTATTGGTGCAGGCATTAATAATGAATGCCTGGATGAGTGATGCTGCCAGGAACAGAAAAGGAAAAGTCCAGTTACTCCTGTGTATTTTAATCTTGAGAGATACTAACCTGGCTCTGGAACGCGGTCTCTGTACCTCGGCACATAGTCATCCAGAGTGAGCAGCATCACCCACATGGTCAGAGCGAACATGCCGGCCAAGAAGCAGTAGAAGACCAAGTAGAACAAGAGGATGAGTGCTGGAGGATGTCACGGGAGGAAACACATAAGAGAAAGAGAAAGATGACGGTGATGAGATAAAGAGGGATTCACTGCACATTTTAGCCATAGCCTTACGCTTGATTTCTTTACACTTCCCCTCGTCTTCAGGTCATTTGAATGAACTGTCCCTTCGAGGGAAACCATTTTGAATATGGGAGGAAATTTCACCGGCTGCTAACAAATGTGAGGCCCCATTTCACTTCTTTTCAGCCCAAACGTGATTCAAAGATCGCTGCAGTTTCTCGGGGCATCTGCTGTCTCATTTATATAACTGCAGGGAGAGAAAAAGCTGCATTTATGGGAACATCTGACTCAAAATGGTTCACCATCATCCAGCCTGCACAGCATGGATGCCCTCTAAGTTGCCAAAAACGGGGGGTGGGGGGTGGACCCCTCAGCTTCCCGCTGTACACCCCCCCCTCCCTCATTCCACTCCAACAGTATCCCACAATGCACCTGCCTGGTGCATAAAAGAGAGAGAAAGAGGAGAGAGGGAATCCCATTTGACCTTGACAGGCATGCTAATGTGGGCGGCCATGCAACTGCAATGGAGCATCCCACTGCACAGCAGCACAGGGGCGCAGGCAGCCTGACAATCTGCGCTAGCCTATAGGAGCCGGCTGCTGGAGGGAGGGTACCCCTGTTACTACCTTACTCTGGAAATAACTGGGGGATTATTACATAAAATGTATGGCCTGATCAGATATTGATTGTGCCTGTGGCACATTCCTCAGCTATGATGAGCATCTTTCTCAGCTGGGCTCTGCTGTGTCAGTGCAGGTCCCGGATAACTCTGTTAATGCAGATGCTGATCATTCATTAAAATATATATATATATATTTTAAAATGTACAAGGCTGCTGTGACTGATTATCGCCTGCTTGGCTGTTTTTCCCTATGCAGCAGAGACAGACTGCTGCACACCTCTGATAGCATCATTTATCTTGGCGAGCCTCTTGGTACAGGCTTCTCCTTTAACACCTTCACACAGGCCTGTGATGGCTTCTCAGCCATCTATGTGGCACTCATTTAAATCCATCCACACAAAGACATTTATAGGAGGCTTTATACCGAAGAGACACGTGGCTATAAATGCTTTGAAAACGACTATAAGATTAGGTATAAGCTCCGTGAATGTCAAAGCGCGGCCACTAATTGACTGCTGTGTAACGGGGATCCTTACCCCAGCTGCTGGCAGTACGACCCAACAGCTCCCCGGTTCTCGGGTTGTAGATGGAGTCCTTCCAGCTGGACACGTTCTCCTTGTTGGCCGCTTTATCCTCGGTGCTCGCCATGGTGATGTGTTTTTTTCTTTTTCTTTTTTCTTGGTCCCAAAAATGTGCCGTTTCTCCTCCCTAAAAAAATGCAGAAAGCGCAGCGGGCGATGTAATGAGGCAAAAGAAGCCGGCGAGGCGGCAGTGAGTGGTCGGATCAATGATTGGGGAAGGAGTGGGCGGTGTAGAAAGAGAGGTAGAGCAGGAGGAGAGAGAGAGAGGGAGAGAGAGATGCTCTGGTGGAACAGGAAAAAAAGGTGAGGAAAGAGGGGAAAAAAATCTGTGACGTCCACACTGGGCCTAACGTGGCAGCTGATGCAGTGCGAGCAGATGGATGCAGATTGGCTAATCACGGGGAGACGCACGGAGACGCAGCGTTACGCGCACTAATTATAAAAGGAGCACGCGCCATCATGCTTAATCTCTCGTTTTTATTATGCACCTTAATGGCAGTGCCAACTAAGGAAGAGCCTGGGATCTCCATTTATTAAGTGAGAGATCTTTTATTATTATTATTATGATTATTATTATTATTATTATTATTATAGCTAACACGAGAAAAGCGCAAACATGGCGCACTGATTACGGATTGTTGGGCACAAAGTGCGTCTGTGGAAACCCTAAAATCACAGTACTGTTAAAAATAACGTGCATCTTTTGCTTTATTACGAAAGTATTCGGACCTATTATAGATGAATTACCGCTCTTCTGCACACAAGTCGTACGTGGTGAGTCACCAAACCAATAACCAATCGGACTGAGGTGTGTTCGAGCAGCACGGGGCGCGCTGCTAATCACTCGGAAAACTCTGGACGATCACGCTCGTTCACATAAATATGTAGGAGCGTGAGAGCGAGTGATCAAAAGACCAGAAGCCGATCGGGATGCGATTTGCCACCGATTCCCCCCCACAGATATTTGCCTCATTTGCTAACCCTTGTTGCTATGGCAAAATAGACTGCGTGTGTGCGTGTATGTGTGAAAAAGCGAAGGAGGAGGACAAGAAGATTCAGAGTGCGTGATTGTAAACAGATGTGCCCTATTTAACAAAGAAACGCTTTTTTCCACCGCAGACTGAGGCAAGGATGCCATCCTATAATAGCTTCAACCAGTCTCTGTGTCATTAAAAGAAAAAATCCTCGCGCCCTGTGGGAGTCCGTGCTTTGCTAGAAGATGACTGAAAGGAGGTTAGATGCCTGTGCATAAGGGGAGAAGTGGGGCTCAAACAAAAATCCGAAAGCTTAACTTCCAGCCCCCCCCCCCTACTCTACTGAACACTCCCAGTGTGTCACAGGGAGGGAGAGAAAAAGGGAGTTATATAATGACCCTTGATGCAGGGTTCAGTTCACGTGGGGGGAGGGGGACTGGAGTAGTGGTCGCACTGCATACAGTTCCTGCTGTCAGCTTGAATTTGTTACAAGGCAAAGGGTGCACCAGGATTCAGGCACAACACACACACACTTTACTGATTAGCGTGAGAGCCACCAGCAGCACTGATTGATGGGCTAGTCCTCTGTCACACACACACACACACACACACACACACACACATTCGATTGCAAGCAAAGCACAGTGGCAATTAAACTAAAAGAATTGAGTGAGAAAGCTGAGCTCGAGTTACAGTAGAAGAAGCATTTGTAGTGCTGTGGTGTTATGCAGACCATGGATCCGCATGATGTACACAAAAACTCACGACTGCTCTTCCTCCTGGCAAACACACACATAAACACACAATCCTCCCATTGTTTAGGAAATCCCCCTTGTGCTCACTCAATTAGCACCCCCTTCGCCATACCAGCACCATGAGCACACACACACACACACTCCATTTGTTCTCTCAGTCACTCCATCCCCAAGCTGCCATAGCAACCCTCACAGCGAGGTTGCCCACATCAATGGGACTCAATCCCCAGACTCATCCGGCGGCCTGCGTTTCTGATAACCCCCCCATATCTCAGGCATGAGGCAGCAGCATTTCCCCAGAGTCCTTGTGGAGGTAAACACTTTCAGGCAGTATCTGCTCACTCGCTCACCGTGTGTCACAGACACCTGTGCAGCTTGAGTGCGTGAGGCACCCAAATCACCACGACCACAACAGCTGATAATTCAGGTTTTTAATAGAAGCCCCTCCCCAGCAACAAAAATGCTAGACCTTCTCATCCAAAT